>NC_137609.1:56932504-56940004 GCF_963280865.1 Gymnoscopelus braueri
TTTTACCCTGAGATTAATGTAAGGCATCACTTCCTAGTTAATAATACAGGAGCATGGGGTGTTTTTTACCCTGAGTTTAATGTAAGGCAACACTTCCTAGTTTATAATACAGGAGCATGGGGTGTTTTTTACCCTGAGTTTAATGTAAGGCATCACTTCCTAGTTAATAATACAGGAGCATGGGGTGTTTTTTTACCCTGAGATTAATGTAAGGCATCACTTCCTAGTTTATAATACAGGAGCATGGGGTGTTTTTTACCCTGAGATTAATGTAAGGCATCACTTCCTAGTTTATAATACAGGAGCATGGGGTGATTTTTACCCTGAGTTTAATGTAAGGCATCACTTCCTAGTTTATAATACAGGAGCATGGGGTGTTTTTTACCCTGAGTTTAATGTAAGGCATCACTTCCTAGTTTATAATACAGGAGCATGGGGTGTTTTTTACCCTGAGTTTAATGTAAGGCATCACTTCCTAGTTTATAATACAGGAGCATGGGGTGATTTTTACCCTGAGTTTAATGTATAAGGCATCACTTCCTAGTTTATAATACAGGAGAGCATGGGGTGGTTTTTACCTCATGTTTTATGGAAGGCATCACTTCCTAGTTTATAATACAGAGCATGGGGTGGTTTTTACCTCACGTTTAATGGAAGGCATCACTTCCTAGTTTATAATACAGGAGCATGGGGTGATTTTTACCTCACGTTTAAAGGGAAGGCATCACTTCCCAGTTTATACTACAGGAGCATGGGGTGATTTTTACCTTGAGTTTAATGTAAGACATCACTTCCTAGTTTATATCATAGGAGGACTATATACTTGTTGGCCGTGTTGCTGCTGTGTGAATATAGATGGAGTCGACCATGTTGCTGCTGTGCAGATCTCTGTCAGAGACGCACCATTCCACAGCGCCCAGGAGGGAGATGGGGGGGTGACACGCAGAAAAGGACGTCCCGAATCGGGACGTCCTCGACTCCTGATCGGGACTCCCGATCAGGAGTCGAATCTGCGACACACTGTCAGTATATTATCAGCTTCTAGACACACTGTCAGTATATTATCAGCTTCTAGACACACTGTCAGTATATTATCAGCCTCTAGACACACTGTCAGTATATTATCAGCCTCTAGACACACTGTCAGTATATTATCAGCTTCTAGACACACTGTCAGTATATTATCAGCCTCTAGACACACTGTCAGTATATTATCAGCCTATAGACACACTGTCAGTATATTATCAGCCTCTAGACACACTGTCAGTATATTATCAGCCTCTAGACACACTGTCAGTATATTATCAGCTTCTAGACACACTGTCAGTATATTATCAGCCTATAGACACACTGTCAGTATATTATCAGCCTATAGACACACTGTCAGTATATTATCAGCCTCTAGACACACTGTCAGTATATTATCAGCCTCTAGACACACTGTCAGTATATTATCAGCCTATAGAGACACTGTCAGTATATTATCAGCCTCTAGACACACTGTCAGTATATTATCAGCCTCTAGACACACTGTCAGTATATTATCAGCCTATAGACACACTGTCAGTATATTATCAGCCTCTAGACACACTGTCAGTATATTATCAGCCTCTAGACACACTGTCAGTATATTATCAGCCTATAGACACACTGTCAGTATATTATCAGCCTCTAGACACACTGTCAGTATATTATCAGCCTCTAGACACACTGTCAGTATATTATCAGCCTCTAGACACACTGTCAGTATATTATCAGCCTATAGACACACTGTCAGTATATTATCAGCCTCTAGACACACTGTCAGTATATTATCAGCCTCTAGACACACTGTCAGTATATTATCAGCCTCTAGACACACTGTCAGTATATTATCAGCCTATAGACACACTGTCAGTATATTATCAGCCTCTAGACACACTGTCAGTATATTATCAGCCTATAGACACACTGTCAGTATATTATCAGCCTATAGACACACTGTCAGGATATTATCAGCCTATAGACACACTGTCAGTATATTATCAGCCTATAGACACACTGTCAGTATATTATCAGCCTCTAGACACACTGTCAGTATATTATCAGCCTCTAGGTGCCCAGACGGTCTCTAAACCATCTGGGCCCTGCTGGATCACTTCCCAGTGGGACAGTGGTCTACTCTACCTAAGCTCCTGCTTAAAGCACACAAAGAGCTGTTGTGGAGCCCACACACACACTCAGTGATGGGGGTGCTGTCTGCCACACTCATGCAGTAGAACCTGATAAATGCGGACGGCGTTGATCAAGAGGCCGTGGCACAGACCTCGGGGTAAAGGGGCATCTCGCCATGAAGCCCGTGAGGCCCATGAGGCCCATGAAGCCCATGAGGCAGTGAGGCCCATGAGGCCCATGAGGCAGTGAGGCCCATGAGGCCCGTGAGGCAGTGAGGCCCATGAGGCCCATGAAGCCCATGAGGCCCGTGAGGCAGTGAGGCCCATGAGGCCCGTGAGGCAGTGAGGCCCATGAGGCCCGTGAGGCCCGTGAGGCCCGTGAGGCAGTGAGGCCCATGAGGCCCGTGAGGCCCGTGAGGCAGTGAGGCCCATGAGGCCCGTGAGGCCCGTGAGGCAGTGAGGCCCATGAGGCCCGTGAGGCCCGTGAGGCAGTGAGGCCCATGAGGCCCGTGAGGCCCGTGAGGCAGTGAGGCAGTGAGGCCCATGAGGCCCGTGAGGCAGTGAGGCAGTGAGGCAGTGAGGCAGTGAGGCCCGTGAGGCAGTGAGGCCCATGAGGCCCGTGAGGCAGTGAGGCAGTGAGGCAGTGAGGCAGTGAGGCCCGTGAGACACTGAGGCCCGTGAGGCAGTGAGGCCCGTGAGGCAGTGAGGCCCATGAGGCCCGTGAGGCCCGTGAGGCAGTGAGGCCCATGAGGCCCGTGAGGCCCGTGAGGCCCGTGAGGCAGTGAGGCCCATGAGGCCCGTGAGGCCCGTGAGGCAGTGAGGCCCATGAGGCCCGTGAGGCCCGTGAGGCAGTGAGGCCCATGAGGCCAGTGAGGCCCGTGAGGCAGTGAGGCCCATGAGGCCCGTGAGGCCCGTGAGGCAGTGAGGCAGTGAGGCCCATGAGGCCCGTGAGGCAGTGAGGCAGTGAGGCAGTGAGGCAGTGAGGCCCGTGAGGCAGTGAGGCCCATGAGGCCCGTGAGGCAGTGAGGCAGTGAGGCAGTGAGGCAGTGAGGCCCGTGAGACACTGAGGCCCGTGAGGCAGTGAGGCCCGTGAGGCAGTGAGGCCTGTGAGACACTGAGGCCCGTGAGGCAGTGAGGCCTGTGAGACACTGAGGCCCGTGAGGCAGTGAGGCCTGTGAGACACTGAGGCCCGTGAGGCAGTGAGGCAGTGAGGCCCATGAGGCCCATGAGGCCCGTGAGGCAGTGAGGCCCGTGAGGCAGTGAGGCCTGTGAGACACTGAGGCCCGTGAGGCAGTGAGGCAGTGAGGCAGTGAGGCCCATGAGGCCCATGAGGCCCGTGAGGCAGTGAGGCCCGTGAGGCAGTGAGGCCTGTGAGACACTGAGGCCCGTGAGGCAGTGAGACACTGAGGCCCGTGAGGCAGTGAGGCAGTGAGGCAGTGAGGCCCGTGAGCCTGGCCGGCCTGCCCACCTATTTTTCTTGTATGATGTTTGAAACAAATAAAAGAAAGAAAAAAAAGAAAATTTGTTGGGGGGGAATCGGGGGAATCTAATTTCTGCAACAGTGCACATTTGTAGCATAAAACGGTCCCCTCCCGCAAATGTTGGCAGCCAATTGGAATGGAATCTGACTGATCGATCTTCATCACATGACTTCAGACAGATTTGTGAGTTTTGGACACAATCTGTAGTAGTGGCAAAAACAAAACGTTTTTGAAGAAAATGCAAAATGTCAGAAAAGTCTTGTCAGGCAGAAATGGGCGTGGTCTATGGGCGTGGTCTATATAAATTGGGGAGTTGCATCATTATCCAAGGAATCCAAGGTTGGAGGTTCCTTTTTTGTGTTTCGTAAAAAAAAAGTAATAAAATGTATAAATGTCCAGCAGATGGCTCCTTGCTGCTCATCAGTCAATCTTATCATTAATTCATGAATTAATTCATGAATTAATTCATTAAAATTCCTCTATGGAGCTGTGGTCAGCTCCTCTTCCTTCTCATCAGTGTTTCCCGTCCAGAATTGCCTCATCTCGCCCCTGCTCCACGCCACCAGGGCGGCGCCGGTCAGGGTGGAGGGCACGAGGTAGAGCAGCGCCGGCTGGGCCTGCCCCGACAGCAGCATGGCGGCGAACGTGGCCAGCATTCCCAGGAGGTAAGCCACGCAGCAGGACACGAAGTAGACCTTCCCGGAGCTCTCGATACGCTGGTCAAACCTGCTGCAGTAGGCCACCAGCAGGCCGGGGATCACCATGTCCCCGTAGCCCAGGATGGAGAACCTCGTCCCGCACGGGCTCCTGGCCAGGAGGCGCGGCACCATCATCACCACGGGGAGCCTCTCGGCCGCCGCGGCCCCGCCCCCGGGGCCCAGAGCCACCTGGGCCATGACGCTCACCCCGTCGGCCGTGAGTAACGGCGTGACGAAGACGAAGAACACGTCGTAGGCCAGCAGGAGGCCGAACAGCAGCGAGCAGATCCTGAAGCTGGACAGCGAGATGGTCCTGATGGAGACGCAGCAGAAGGCCACGCCCAGGACGTTCTGCAGGATCCAGATCCAGGCCATCTCCTTCCTGTAGACCGCCCAGACGGCGACCACGCCCACGCAGCCCGCCGCCAGCAGCGCCGAGCGCACGCAGACGTCCAGCCGGCGGACGGAGAGGCGCGGCGCGCCGACGCCCAGCCGGTCCAGCAGCTCGTCCAGGCAGCCGAACAGAGCGCCGGCCGAGCCGACGCAGAACATGGCGATGACGGCGTAGACCAGGACGGGGTAGAAGAAGTACATGAGCAGCAGCATGACGGACAGCATGGCCACCAGGAGGAGCACTTGGAGAGGAGAGTCAAAGCTCTCCTCTTTGTCTTCACGGCCTCCTCCTCCTCCTCCTCCTCTTCTTCCGGTGCCAGAAGCTCCTCCCACCTCGGCCAGGCGCTCTCTCTCGGCCACCCCGCTCCAGTATCCCCCCAGGACCACCGTCGTCACGGCGATCAGCAGCATGACGGCCAGGCTGGGGTCCAGCCCGGGCAGCGGGGGGGCGTACAGCTTGGCTCTCATCCCGCCGCCGCCGCCAAACAGCCGCCGTGCGTCCAGGAAGTCTCCGTACCACATGAACAGCAGGGGAAGGCGGGGCTCCCCGTGCTGAGAAGGGGTCGATGTGCCGTTGCCGGCGACGAGCAGAGCCGACGCCCCCAGATCCCGGGCGACCCGAGCCTTCTGGCCCAGCCCACACCGGCCCCTAGTCACCACCAGGGCGGCGCCCTTCACCGCCTCCGGACGGACCCCGGAGGATACGTTGCACAGCGGGTTCCAGGTCAGGTCCGCCAGACGATGCTCCACGGCGTCTTCCAGAGTCTCTGACAGGTCGTTGCTCCACTCGGGATCATAATCCAGGCAATACTCTTTACCTGAAGACGATCCGTTTGAAACCTGTAATATCGCCTCTTTGCAGCTTATCTGCCACGACAAGAAGATTACGGATAGAAGAACGAGGATGAGTTTGATGTTTGACATGTTGGTGGAACGTTCACCAGCTCAGACAGTCCGGTCGGATTTATAAACCAACGTTGGCACGAAAGTAGGAAAGTATAGGAAAGTAGGAAAGTAGGAAAGTAGGAAAGTAGGAAAGTAGGAAAGTAGGAAAGTAGGATGCCTGGTTTGAGTCACTCTGTGACTTATGTCTTCTTCATCGTTGTCAACAGAATACTTTATGTGCTTTATTGTCTCTGTCTGTCCCGTCCGTTTATGTCTGTCTGTCTAGTATGTCTGTCTAGTATAGTCTGTCTGTCCTCTGTCTCTGTCCTCTGTCCTCTGTCCTCTGTCCTCTGTCCTCTGTCTCTGTCCTCTGTCCTCTGTCCTCTGTCCTCTGTCCTCTGTCCTCTGTCTCTGTCCTCTGTCCTCTGTCCTCTGTCCTCTGTCCTCTGTCCTCTGTCTCTGTCCTCTGTCCTCTGTCCTCTGTCCTCTGTCCTCTGTCCTCTGTCCTCTGTCTCTGTCTCTGTCTCTGTCTCTGTCAGATGCTCATATATAACATAAATATATAAAGACAGTCTAAAGGTGCTTTTGACAGAACAGCTCCTTGTCTTCAGTATTTAAACTCATTAAACTCTTGCCTGACGTCACACACAAACACAAACTGTTGCCATGACAACTTCGATTTACACGATGATTGATGAATGCAGTGGTGGAGGAAGTACTCATATTCTGTACTTAAGTAAAAGTATTTTATACCACTAGGTAGAAATACTCTGTTACAGAAGTCCCATATTCAAAATGTAAAGTATCGGCATCAAATTATACTTAAAATACCAAAAGTAAAACTACTCATTGTGCAGAATATCTCGTTTCACAAGTTCAAAATGTATTTAAGAATATTTAGAAAATAGCAGATCTACAAGCTTGTAGATCTGCTATTTTCTATTGGCAGAAATGGGCTGACGTGGTTAATGTGTTTTGTAATAATAATCAAAATCTACAAAGTAACTAGTAACTAAGGTTTTCATATAATTGCAGTGGAGTATAAGTATAATACTTTTCAGGACGGGAAACGGGAGCCAAACTGTGACCTTGATTGTCTTGGATTACGTCGTAACACGGCCACATATAGAGACCACTTGAAAGTGGATTTTCAGGACTACTGTAGTCTTTAAACAACAGCAGCTGGTCATGATGAAATTAGAACTTCACTCATTAAGGAGGTAAAAACAACTATCATAAATCCACTAACTTTCATATGTACAATCTCACTGTCAACTGGAGTGGTACCAAATGACCTAAAGATAGCTAAAGTCAGAGGATCCAAACTACTTGGCCCACTGCTATTTTTAATTTACATAAATGATCTACCTGTCCTGCAGCATCAAATACCCTATTTTCAATCTTATTTGCTGACGACACAAGCGTCATCCTTTCCCACAAAAATCTCAATACACTCATCAACGAAGCGAATCAAGGTTTGCTAATACTCTCCAAATGGTTCCAACTTAATAAACTGTCATTAAACATAAAATAAACTACATTTATAATATTTCCTGGTAGGAAGAAATTCAACCCTGAGGAAGCTAAGCTTAGTATTGATGGTATTGAAATAAGCAGAGTAGCCTCCACCCCATTTCTGGGAATGGAGTGGAGCCAGGTAACAAAAAAAGTCTCAAAATCTGTGGGATTATTAGAAAAATCAGCCCATTCCTAAACAGAGCCTGTCTAAAAACCCTTTACTACAGCCTAGTATATCCTTACCTAACCTACTGTAATATTGTATGGGCTAGTAGTCTAGTACCTATCCTTCTTATCTCCATAAATTATTTATACTACAAAAAATGTTTGTCAGATTAGCCACAAATTCTAGTCCACAGGAGCCTTCCTCAC
>NC_137609.1:56947504-56975004 GCF_963280865.1 Gymnoscopelus braueri
GTTTAGAAGCGAAGCGGTTTGTTTGGTGCTGTTTGGACCTGCTGTTTGGTGGACCTGCTGTTTGGTGGACCAGTTTCTTTGTGGACCTGCTGGGTGGACCTATAAGTGGACCTATAAGTGGACCTATAAGTGGACCTATAAGCTATAAGTGGACCTATAAGTGGACCTATAAGTGGACCTATAAGTGGACCTATAAGTGGACCTACATACAGCAGCAGGAAGGTTTGAATCGAAGCTTCAAACTCAGAGAAACAACAAAGACAAGTTGTTATAAATAATGCAATTATGTGTTTATAATAATAATAATAATAATAATAATAAGTATTATTGTTGTTGTTGTTGTAACCTTCCTACTGATAGTTTACACACAGAGGAATTAAACTATAATATAATGAACTTATTTGTAAATAAATAAATAAATAGTGTAACATTTGATCCGTTTCCCTGAAAACATGGACATAAACTTCTATTTGTAGTTGTGTAGGTGTGTAGGTGTGTAGTTGTGTAGTTGCGAAGGTGCAACATTGTAGCCAAACGGTTCCCACAGAACGATTGATCCACTGATTGATGTGACTCTTCAGTTCATTCAGACTGAATGAACATTTCATGTGAAAAGCAACAAGGTGTCCAAAAGGCGACATTATGGATTCTGCTTTATTCATAATAATACAATAATCCAGAACCACAGATGTTACTGATGATGATGAAGATGATGATGATGAAGGAGACAACAGTCCTCTAGAAGACAGACACAGGATTCTGATGGATTCTGCTGTTTCATAGAATGTTTAATAAGAGGAACATTAATGTAAAACAACTTCCATGTGGACCTTGTACTCAAACATTGAACCTTTAGCATAATTATGAAGAACATTAAACCATCAGCAGATGAAGAACATTAAACCATCAGCAGATGAAGAACATTGAACCATCAGCAGATGAAGAACATTAAACCATCAGCAGATGAAGAACATTAAACCATCAGCAGATGAAGAACATTAAACCATCAGCAGATGAAGAACATTAAACCATCAGCAGATGAAGAACATTAAACCATCAGCAGATGAAGGAGAACATTGAACCATCAGCAGATGAAGAACATTAAACCATCAACAGATGAAGAACATTAAACCATCAGCAGATGAAGAACATTGAACCATCAGCAGATGAAGAACATTAAACCATCAGCAGATGAAGAACATTAAACCATATGAGCTGTTGTGTACATGTTGTGTACATTGTGTAGATGTTGTGTACATGTAGCCTGACATGCCCAGGAAGGAGTTGCCATTACCTGAGGGTTGGGAGGAAGCCATAGACTTTGACGGGAAGGTTTACTACATCGATCACGTCAACCAATGCACCAGCTGGATAGACCCCCGGGACAGGTAGGTGTAGGACCCCCCCCGTGTGTGTGTGTGTGTGTGTGTGTGTGTGTGTGTGTGTGTGTGTGTGTGTGTGTGTGTGTGTGTGTGTGTGTGTGTGTGTGTGTGTGTGTGTGTGTGTGTGTGTGTGTGTGTGTGTGTGTGTGTAGGGCATTGGTACTCAAAGAGGGATCCCCAGGGGTACGCCACATGCCTTTCTAAAGTGGATTTGGGGATCCATTCACTTATATTCAGGGGTCTAGTATATTCAGAGGTCTAGTACATTCAGGGTCCAGTATGTGTTCAGACTATAGTTGATTTGATAGGAAACTAGAAAAGGTGCTCCTCGGAGCACAGGTCTCCGCCAGGTCAGGTAGGTTATCATGGCCTCCTGGTGGCGCTATAATAGGACAATGTGGAAAGGTTGCCATTTCTTCTTAGGCCTCTGAAGGTAATCCGACACTGCATTCATGATTTGAGGCATTTTGTTCCAAAAATGTGTTTTGCTAAATTAGACCTGCTGGTGGCGCTATAACAGGGCAATGGGGAAAGGGTGGTATTTCCTCCTCAATGTAGTGAGAATGTGTGTGCAAAGTTTCACCGCAATCGGCTGCTGCGTTCATGATTTGTGGCATTTTGTTCAAAACGGGCCACTCCTGCAAGCGTTAGATGTTAATCTTAGCCAATCAGGATGGAATATGAAAAGTCGAACAGATCCGTCTAGATCACATGACTATAGAGATCATGTGTACCGATTTGCGTGATGTTTGGACAAAATCTGTAGGAATACTGTCAAAAAATCTGTTTTGCAAAAAGCGGCCTCCTGGTGGCGCTATAACAGGCCCATGTGAAAAATTTGGGGCAGAGGTTCTGAGTTGGCAGCCAGGAAGTGTGTGTGCACAGTTTTGCTGCGATCAAGCCAACGGTGCCGGAGATTAGCTGTTCACAGACGGACACACGGACAGATGGACAGGGTGCAAAACATACTCTCTCGCCATGCCTTTCGGCCTGGCGGAGACAATTAAATGTCAGTGTCATATGTTTTGTCCCAGTCCAGCCTTAATGCTGAAAGTCCCCTGTCTGGGGGTCCACAGGTCTTTCACATAGGAAGTGTGTCAGGGGGTCCACAGGTCTTTCACATAGGAAGTGTGTCTGGGGGTCCACAGGTCTTTCACATAGGAAGTGTGTCAGGGGGTCCACAGGTCTTTCACATAGGAAGTGTGTCTGGGGGTCCACAGGTCTTTCACATAGGAAGTGTATCTGTCTGGGGGTCCACAGGTCTTTCACATAGGAAGTGTATCTGTCTGGGGGTCCACAGGTCTTTCACATAGGAAGTTTGAGGCCTTTCTTTCCATCTGACTTGGTCATTCTAATCAATGAAAGAAGTATAGCACTCTCTGCCTCACACCGTTGTATGGAGAAGTATAGCACTCTCTGCCTCACACCGTTGTATGGAGAAGTATAGCACTCTCTGCCTCACACCGTTGTATGGAGAAGTATAGCACTATCTCTGTCACACACCGTTGTATGGAGAAGTATAGCACTCTCTCTGTCTCACACCGTTGTATGGAGAAGTATAGCACTCTCTCTGTCACACACCGTTGTATGGAGAAGTATAGCACTCTCTCTGTCACACACCGTTGTATGGAGAAGTATAGCACTCTCTCTGTCTCACACCGTTGTATGGAGAAGTATAGCACTCTCTCTGTCTCACACCGTTGTATGGAGAAGTATAGCACTCTCTCTGTCTCACACCGTTGTATGGAGAAGTATAGCACTCTCTCTGTCTCAGTGGCGTTCCCAGAAATTGCATTTAGGACAGGCGAGATCCCCCCCTCCCCCCCTCCGAAGGGGGGGGGGGGGTACTCGGGGGAAAATCTAAGGGGGAAACAAGTTAACAACACAACAACACTATCTGACTACAAAACTGAAAAACGTTAATAAAAACAATAATAACTATAATCAATGTATGTATTTTTATTCAAAAAAAAAGCAGCATTACAGAAAAGGCGAACATGATGTCCTGCACAAATTATTGACTCATTTCAACATTGCGATTACAACAGTAACAACTAGAAAAAGTGCTCCTCGGAGCACAGGTCTCCGCCAGGTCAGGTAGGTTATTGTGGCCTCCTGGTGGCGCTATAATAGGCCAATGTGTTTTGGGTGACATTTGCTCCTCAACATAGTGTGAATGTGCGTGCAAAGTTTGACCGTAATCGGACGCTGCGTTCATGATTTTGTTCAAAACAAGCCACTACTGCAAACTTTAGATGTCAATCGTAGCCAATCATGATGGAATATGAAAAATCAAACACATCCGTCTTGATCACATGACTATAGAGATCATGTGTACTGATTTGCGTGAAATTTGGATAAAATCGGAAGAAGTAATATGAAAAAAATTGTTTTACATAAGTCGGCCTCTTGGTGGCGCTATAAAAGGCAGATGTGAAAAATGCAGGGCAAAGGTTTTTCCTTGACCTCTAGGGAGTGCGCTTACAAAGTTTTACACAGATCGGTGCAGTTATAGGTAAAAACACAAATCGGCCTGTTATAGCGCCACCATGAGGCTGATTTGAAAATGTTCAAGTGGCATTTCTTCCTGGGCATAGTGGAAATATGCGTGCAAAATTTCAAGGAAATTGCATGCTGTGTTCATGATTTGAGGCATTTTGTTCAAAACGGAGCACTCCTGCAAACTTTGGAAGACATTTTTAGCCAATCAGGATGGAATATGACAAATCTGAAAGGCACATTTCGTTTAATGACTATAGAGATACTGTGTACCGATTTGCAGGAGTTTTGGACAAAATCTGTAGGAGTACTGTCAAAAAATATGTTTTGAACAAATCGGCCTCCTGGTGGCGCTATAAAAGGCCCATGTGAAACATTTGGGGCAGAGGTTCTGCTGTGGTATCCAGGGAGTGTGTGTGCACAGTTTCACTGCGAGCAAGCCAACGGTGCCGGAGATTAGCTGTCCACAGACAGAATGACGGACGGACACACGGACGGACGGACAGGGGGCAAAACATACTCTCTCGCCATGCCTTTCGGCCTGGCGGAGACAATAACAGCCAAATCAAATAGTTTTCAAGCATGTAGTGATGTCTCAAAACATGAGACGACTGGGCTTGCTGCACTTAAAAACTATAACTGAATCGTAGTTCAGACCTTCAGTTAAATCTCTCTCAAACGCTAGGAGACACAGACTAGGCGAGAGGTTGTCATTGTACTTCTGCATGTACTTTTTATGCCAGGTGAGTACAGGTGATGACCCAGACCCCCACTCCTGGCACTCCTAGTACCCCATGAAGACAATGGCATACACGATTTGCATCACTATAGGCGCGGGTCACTCTGCTGAATGGATACGGTAGTGATTGGCTGCCTGCCCGCATGAATGACGGCCGCTGTCTGTCAGTCTTTTACTTTATTTTCTAGGGGTGGCGAGATTTTAGTTGTACTATCGCGTACAACTACTGCGAACGAGCTACGTTCTGCTGGCAAATGTAAACACACTGAGCCGCTATTTCCTACTTCCGGTCCCCCCGCAGGATGTTTCCCACACAGGATTTTTGCTCCAGTAAATTCCCGCGGAAACAGGTGGATAGACCTACAGTAATGTAGACCTACTCTATAGGCCTACAGTAATGTAGACCTACTCTATAGACCTACAGTAATGTAGACCTACTCTATAGACCTACAGTAATGTAGACCTACTCTATAGACCTACAGTAATGTAGACCTACTCTATAGGCCTACAGTAATGTAGACCTACTCTATAGGCCTACAGTAATGTAGACCTACTCTATAGGCCTACAGTAATGTAGACCTACTCTATAGACCTACAGTAATGTAGACATACTCTATAGACCTACAGTAATGTAGACATACTCTATAGACCTACAGTAATGTAGACCTACTCTATAGACCTACAGTAATGTAGACCTACTCTATAGACCTACAGTAATGTAGACCTACTCTATAGACCTACAGTAATGTAGACCTACTCTATAGACCTACAGTAATGTAGACATACTCTATAGACCTACAGTAATGTAGACCTACTCTATAGACCTACAGTAATGTAGACCTACTCTATAGACCTACAGTAATGTAGACATACTCTATAGACCTACAGTAATGTAGACCTACTCTATAGACCTACAGTAATGTAGACCTACTCTATAGACCTACAGTAATGTAGACCTACTCTATAGACCTACAGTAATGTAGACCTACTCTATAGACCTACAGTAATGTAGACATACTCTATAGACCTACAGTAATGTAGACCTACTCTATAGACCTACAGTAATGTAGACCTACTCTATAGACCTACAGTAATGTAGACCTACTCTATAGGCCTACAGTAATGTAGACCTACTCTATAGGCCTACAGTAATGTAGACCTACTCTATAGGCCTACAGTAATGTAGACCTACTCTATAGACCTACAGTAATGTAGACATACTCTATAGACCTACAGTAATGTAGACCTACTCTATAGACCTACAGTAATGTAGACATACTCTATAGACCTACAGTAATGTAGACCTACTCTATAGACCTACAGTAATGTAGACCTACTCTATAGGCCTACAGTAATGTAGACCTACTCTATAGACCTACAGTAATGTAGACCTACTCTATAGACCTACAGTAATGTAGACCTACTCTATAGACCTACAGTAATGTAGACCTACTCTATAGGCCTACAGTAATGTAGACCTACTCTATAGGCCTACAGTAGGTGACAAAGGAATTATATCCCCTCATCCCTTCAACCTATAAAAAATAATAACCTAGCGGCAACAGAGAAGGAGCGCACGTGTTCTAAAAGTTTTGATAACACCAGTGCGTAGCGTCGCGTCCTGGTCCATTCTGCTGATTCAAGCATACTGTAATAACTGTGCTCTCATTGGCTGTAGCACGGATCTCCTCGGGGAGTGACCTTGCATCATTTGCAGTCGGCGACAAAGCCAAATATCAAACCTGCTCGATATCTAGAAACGCTCGGGAAGGCATCGCCGAGCGCTATCATCACGGCGAGATCCTCTCGCAGAGCCTTTCACCCACAGCGAGCAATATATCGGCGATCAAAGCCCGATCTGCGTCAGATCAGGGTTTTTTCCCAGAGCGCCAAAAAAGGTCCCCCGACAGCATAATCGGACCAAATATCCTACAGTGTGTACTATTCATTAGAAGGACAATATCAGTCACTAGAAGCAGAGACGTGTGTTTTAATGAGTCTAACATTCATTAGAAGGACAATATCAGTCAGTAGAAGCAGAAACGTGTGTTTTAATGAGTCTAACATTCATTAGAAGGACAATATCAGTCAGTAGAAGCAGAAACGTGTGTTTTAATGAGTCTAACATTCATTAGAAGGACAATATCAGTCAGTAGAAGCAGAAACGTGTGTTTTAATGAGTCTAACATTCATTAGAAGGACAATATCAGTCACTAGAAGCAGAGACGTGTGTTTTAATGAGTCTAACATTCATTAGAAGGACAATATCAGTCACTAGAAGCAGAAACGTGTGTTTTAATGAGTCTAACATTCATTAGAAGGACAATATCAGTCAGTAGAAGCAGAAACGTGTGTTTTAATGAGTCTAACATTCATTAGAAGGACAATATCAGTCAGTAGAAGCAGAAACGTGTGTTTTAATGAGTCTAACATTCATTAGAAGGACAATATCAGTCACTAGAAGCAGAAACGTGTGTTTTAATGAGTAACATTCATTAGAAGGACAATATCAATCACCAGAAGCAGAGACGTGTGTTTTAATGAGTCTAACATTCATTAAAGGACAATATCAATCACCAGAAGCAGAGACGTGTGTTTTAATGAGTCTAACATTCATTAAAGGACAATATCAATCACCAGAAGCAGAGACGTGATGTTTGGAGAAAATCTGTAGGAGTAATATAAAAACAGATGTTTTGCAAAAATCGGCCTCCTGGTGGCGCTATAGCAGGCCAATGTGAAATATTCAGGGCATCAGGAGACTTTAGGAGACAGAGGATCATGACCACATGGTTCTATGGTGGTGACAGACAGACAGACAGACAGACAGACAGACAGACAGACAGACAGACAGACATAAACACTAACAATAATAATAATAATAATGGTATCAGTTGTGCTGCTAGTTGTGTATTAGCTGGTCAAGTGTCACTATCACAACACGCACTGTCACACACACACACACACACAGACACAGACACACACACACACACACACACACACACACACACACACACACACACACACACACACACACACACACACACACACACACACAGAGAGTCAGGTGAATGGAATGTTATCTGTCACATACCAGAGAGAGGGGGAGGGACAGAGAAAGAGAGAGAGAGGTACAGTTGGACCTTGAGGCTTGGAGAAGTCTCATAAATTCACTTGATGGAATTTATACAACTGTGTGTGTGTGTGTGTGTGTGTGTGTGTGTGTGTGTGTGTGTGTGTGTGTGTGTTCTCCACTATTCATTATAAGTGGGTTATTGGTTCTGAATATCGGTTCATTATACATGAATTATATTTTATGCAAATATGTATTTTATTGTATATATACATATTTTCACTTAATACCCAGAACTCCCTCTTTCTCTCTCATTCTCTCTCTGTCTCTCTCTCTGTCTCTCTCTCTCATTCTCTCTCTGTCTCTCTCTCTCATTCTCTCTCTCATTCTCTCTCTCATTCTCTCTCATTCATTCTCATTCATTCTCTCTTAATGTGGATCAGTGGGGGATGTGTGTGTGTGGAGGGGGGGGGTGGTGGTCTTCTGTGAGTGTTTAATTATTCAGCTGAAACCAGAACCAGTTCAGTTTCACCCCCACAGCTGTGTGTGTGTGTGTGTGTGTGTGTGTGTGTGTGTGTGTGTGAGAGAGAGAGATCTGGACAGGTTGTCGTAGTTACTACGGGGGGGGGGGGATATGTAGTGGGGGTCCCTGTAGTGGGGGTCCCTGCTGTAGTGGGGGTCCCTGCTTCATCTCTCTCAACAGGCCTAGAATGTGTCCTTCAGGGCTTTCATCATCGTTAAATGTAATTATTTATCAGTCAAACAGACAATTGTGATTAACAATGTAATTGTATGTTAGGGCGTTAAATAAAAGTTCTATCCAATAATCAAAGTGTGTGTGTGTGTGTGTGTGTGTGTGTGTGTGTGTGTGTGTGTGTGTGTGTGTGTGTGTGTGTGTGTGTGTGTGTGTGTGTGTGTGCGTGTGCAGGCAGACCAAGCCCCTGACGTTCGCAGACTGTATCGGAGACGAGCTGCCAGTGGGATGGGAAGAGGTGTTCCACCCCACTGTGGGCCCTTACTATGTAGACCACAACTCCAGTAAGTTAATGAGAGGACCACAACTCATTAACTTAGTAGGAGGACCACAACTCATTAAGTTAATGAGAGGACCACAACGCCATTAAGTTAGTGTTAGGACCACAACTCTGTGACCATTACTCTAATCTCTCAGAGCTGCGCTTGAATCAGTCGGTAGCAGCGTTAAGAACCCGTGCACATTGGCTACAAATGGGCGTGCCATCAGATCAGGAAGCAGGCCGCGCTTTACCCAATCAAATGTAGTGGGCGGGATTTACATGTGTGCTGCTCGTTCCCCACTGGAAAACAAACCGAAACTCATTTAACAATAGCGTCCTCTGAGCCGACAAAACCACGGAAAGTTAGTAACATTTTAACTTGCTCTTTCATCATAGAAACAAGTGGGTTTATAACCAAAACCATCCATGTTCTCTGGGAGAAGTGGTGTTAGTGTTCTGTGTAGAAATATTGTTAGTGGGAATGAAAACATAGTCGCACCACCGGAAGTAAAAGCTGAAGGCAGACCAAAACCCCAGTTTCCCTGAGAGCACAGGTCCTCCGTTCAGCTCCGCCCAGAGCCAAATGAATAAGTGAAAAACAGCAGAGGGCGCTGTTTTTCCTTTTTATTTGACGATGGGTTCCCAGATTGCCATTACTCTGACCTTTGACCCTCAGAGAGGACCCAGCTGGAGGACCCCAGGGCTCAGTGGCAGAAGGAGCAGGAGGTGATGCTGAGGCAGTACCTGGAGGTGGCACAGGAGGCGCTGTCTGCCCAGAGGGAGCTCTTCCAGGTGAAAGAGCAGAGACTGAGGCTGGCCCAGCAGGAGTTCACCTCCCTGCACCACACCTGGAGAGACAAGAGCACCTCCCACACCTCCTGTAAGTACAAGTAGCACCTCCTATAAATACACCTCCTATAAATACACCTCCTGTAAGTAGCACCTCCTATAAATACACCTCCTGTAAGTAGCACCTCCTATAAATGCACCTCCTATAAATACACCTCCTATAAATACACCTCCTGTAAGTAGCACCTCCTATAAATACACCTCCTATAAATGCACCTCCTATAAATACACCTCCTGTAAGTAGCACCTCCTATAAATGCACCTCCTATAAATACACCTCCTATAAATACACCTCCTGTAAGTAGCACCTCCTATAAATACACCTCCTATAAATACACCTCATGTAAATACACCTCCTATAAATACACCTCCTATAAATACACCTCCTGTAAGTAGCACCTCCTATAAATACACCTCCTATAAATGCACCTCCTATAAATACACCTATAAATACACCTCCTATAAATACACCTCCTGTAAATACACCTCCTGTAAGTAGCACCTCCTATAAATACACCTCCTATAAATACACCTCCTATAAATACACCTCCTGTAAGTAGCACCTCCTATAAATACACCTCCTGTAAGTAGCACCTCCTATAAATACACCTCCTATAAATGCACCTCCTATAAATACACCTATAAATACACCTCCTATAAATACACCTCCTGTAAATACACCTCCTGTAAGTAGCACCTCCTATAAATACACCTTCTATAAATACACCTCCTGTAAGTAGCACCTCCTATAAATACACCTTCTATAAATACACCTCCTGTATGTAGCACCTCCTATAAATACACCTCCTGTAAGTAGCACCTCCTATAAATGCACCTCCTATAAATACACCTCCTATAAATACACCTCCTGTAAGTAGCACCTCCTATAAATACACCTCCTATAAATGCACCTCCTATAAATACACCTCCTGTAAGTAGCACCTCCTATAAATGCACCTCCTATAAATACACCTCCTATAAATACACCTCCTGTAAGTAGCACCTCCTATAAATACACCTCCTATAAATACACCTCATGTAAATACACCTCCTATAAATACACCTCCTATAAATACACCTCCTGTAAGTAGCACCTCCTATAAATACACCTCCTATAAATGCACCTCCTATAAATACACCTATAAATACACCTCCTATAAATACACCTCCTGTAAATACACCTCCTGTAAGTAGCACCTCCTATAAATACACCTCCTATAAATACACCTCCTATAAATACACCTCCTGTAAGTAGCACCTCCTATAAATACACCTCCTGTAAGTAGCACCTCCTATAAATACACCTCCTATAAATGCACCTCCTATAAATACACCTATAAATACACCTCCTATAAATACACCTCCTGTAAATACACCTCCTGTAAGTAGCACCTCCTATAAATACACCTTCTATAAATACACCTCCTGTAAGTATCACCTCCTATAAATACACCTTCTATAAATACACCTCCTGTATGTAGCACCTCCTATAAATACACCTCCTGTAAGTAGCACCTCCTATAAATGCACCTCCTATAAGTAGCACCTCCTATAAATACACCTCCTATAAATACACCTCCTATAATTACACCTCCTGTAAGTAGCACCTCCTATAAATACACCTCCTGTAAGTAGCACCTCCTATACATACACCTCCTATAAATACACCTCCTATAAATACACCTCCTATAAGTAGCACCTCCTATAAATACACCTCCTATAAATACACCTCCTGTAAATACACCTCCTGTAAGTAGCACCTCCTATAAATACACCTTCTATAAATACACCTCCTGTAAGTAGCACCTCCTATAAATACACCTTCTATAAATACACCTCCTGTATGTAGCACCTCCTATAAATACACCTCCTGTAAGTAGCACCTCCTATAAATGCACCTCCTATAAGTAGCACCTCCTATAAATACACCTCCTATAAATACACCTCCTATAATTACACCTCCTGTAAGTAGCACCTCCTATAAATACACCTCCTGTAAGTAGCACCTCCTATACATACACCTCCTATAAATACACCTCCTATAAATACACCTCCTATAAGTAGCACCTCCTACACTTCCTGTAAGTACAGGTTTAGGTTAATTAAGTTAATAACAGTATTTATGTTTTAATATATATTTATGTATGTAACTGTATAAAAACAGGTCTAGGGTCAGTTAATAACAGATATAACAGGTTTGTAACTGTATAAAAACAGGTCTAGGGTCAGTTAATAACAGATATAACAGGTTTACCCTTTAAATTCACCATTGTTTGGGGTGCCAGCCGGCTTTTCAACCGACACATTTCTAGAGTGAATACCTTCAAGAGAACCCACCGCAAGGATACATATTTACCAGCCATGCAACCTGCATGTATAACATGAACCCATCATTTCCACACCAAACCGTTTCAGTCACAATTGGTCACACAACTACTAAACAGTTCACATTAAAGAAAATAACACGCAGTCCTTGTTTAAAACAAAAAGTACCTTTTAGGATTTTATTCATTACTAGTTCATAGTTCAGTTCTTCAGTTCCACTTCCCAAAATACCCACAGTTAAATAGTGCTTACTCCAAAAAAGCCCCAAATAAATCCTGTTTAGGAAACAAAATGACCAAAAATAACCCCCTTCCAAACTCCTCCGCACTCCGCCTGTTAATAGGCTCCAAAGAAAACTTAAACTCCAGCAACCAGGCTCCCCTTTACCTTTGGTACCATGGCGTGGAATCCCGGATTAATGGCCGGTCCTGATCCGCCGTTGCCGTCGCCTCGCTGATGTCCAGTTTTAGTTTCTTTCGTTTCGTTTTTTGCGGATCCAACGGTCCTCCCGACGCGGACTGTAAACACGCGCGGCGCACGGACGCTAAAACCACTTCTAACATAGGGCTAACACAAAACCGACGGTCGCAGCCTTCGGTTGTGACTGACGCTACACAAACAAACACAGACAGTGACGGAGCCAGCGAGGTGATCTCCTGGAGTGCACTTCAAAGGGAGCGGGGTGGAGAGCGTGCGGAGACGGAAGGAAGGTGATAGGCTGACCGGTTTTGTGAATGGGGAGTGGAACTAGTGAATGAACGTGACGTGAAAATAAAACTCAGGGGGCGAACCGCCACAGTATGTATTAATATGTATATTTATGTGTCTACAGTGAACTCCAGGTCTTCCTCCTCCAGTAAATATGATCCAGACATCCTCAAAGCAGAGATCGTCACGGCCAAGAGCAGGGTGAGACCCTCTATATTATCATTATACACACTATATATATATATATATATATATATATATATATATATATATATATATATAAAATTACCACAAAAAGTGAAATATCCCTTTAACCCGTAAACTCTCTCTCTCTCTCTCTCTCTCTCTCTCTCTCTCTCTCTCTCTCTCTCTCTCTCTCTCTCTCTCTCCTGTATAAACTCTATGTCTCTCTCTCTCCAGGTGAATAAACTGAAGAGGGATCTGGCTGATATGAAACAGGAGCTTCAGTTCAAAGAGCAGGGCTTCACCACGCTTAAAGAGTAAGTCTGACCTCTGACCCTGCTTCACCACGCTTAAAGAGTAAGTCTGACCTCTGACCCTGCTTCACCACGCTTAAAGAGTAAGTCTGACCTCTGACCCTGCTTCACCACGCTTAAAGAGTAAGTCTGACCTCTGACCCTGCTTCACCACGCTTAAAGAGTAAGTCTGACCTCTGACCCTGCTTCACCACGCTTAAAGAGTAAGTCCTAAATCGATGCTTATTAGTTCCTCTGGTTCAGTGAAGAAAAGCGTCCTAACGGTAAGGCTGACGGAATGTCAGTGTATTCGTTGGATGTGTTGGATGTGTTGGATGCAGCTCAAAGTGTACTCAGGTATCTAGTTTGTCTCCGTCAGACCTTCCTAAACCGTGTTATTAACACATCCACCGCCAGAGGTTAATCTCATAATGTACTCACCAGTGCCAAGGTGTTTTTGTTGTTTTTTTGTTTTTTTCATGTCGCCATAGATCTTGTTAAAATCCTTAAGATTGAGCCGTGAACGGTCTGTTTACATCCGCGAGATCTCCCTGTATCTCCCAGTGAAAACCACGTGTCAAACGGGGCATCCATGTTTGAGTTAGAGCGGATTACGTTAAACAGTGAAATGCGAGGAGAAAAAACTACAGGAAGAGAATTGAGTTTCAGTTTCGTCTGTAGAATGGGAGCGGACGTGATCGTCGAAACCGGATCCCAAATAATTCTATTTCCTGTCATCAAACCGGAAACGGAAGTGGATCAAAAAAATCCGAAAGTGCACCCGGACCGCGCATGCGCGAAAAGACTGCAGCCCGTAGGACTACGGGCTCGGCGCTTAACCGTTGGATTTAACGGCCCGTAGAACTACGGGCCCGGCGGTAAAGGTGTTAAAGAACCTTCCTAAACCGTGTTATTAAAGAACCTTCCTAAACCGTGTTATTAAAGAACCTTCCTAAACCGTGTTATTAAAGTAAAACCTTCCTAAACCGTGTTATTAAAGTAAAACCTTCCTAAACCGTGTTATTAAAGAACCTTCCTAAACCGTGTTATTAAAGAACCTTCCTAAACCGTGTTATTAAAGTAAAACCTTCCTAAACCGTGTTATTAAAGTAAAACCTTCCTAAACCGTGTTATTAAAGAACCTTCCTAAACCGTGTTATTAAAGAACCTTCCTAAACCGTGTTATTAAAGTAAAACCTTCCTAAACCGTGTTATTAAAGTAAAACCTTCCTAAACCGTGTTATTAAAGAACCTTCCTAAACCGTGTTATTAAAGAACCTTCCTAAACCGTGTTATTAAAGTAAAACCTTCCTAAACCGTGTTATTAAAGTAAAACCTTCCTAAACCGTGTTATTAAAGAACCTTCCTAAACCGTGTTATTAAAGTAAAACCTTCCTAAACCGTGTTATTAAAGTAAAACCTTCCTAAACCGTGTTATTAAAGAACCTTCCTAAACCGTGTTATTAAAGAACCTTCCTAAACCGTGTTATTAAAGTAAAACGGGCGACAATGACCAAAACTCAATCGAAAATCGGCCAAAGTGTCAGTTTTCAAGATGTTTTGTCCATTATCTCTGGAACAGAAGGTCCAATCTGTTCAGTTTAAAGCTTGATGAGTGACTTTAAGGACATTAAGCACATAATGACACATTATGGGTTTTCTGGGTTTTCGGGCCTAAAAGTATAGTAATTGATCGGGCTGGGCAGAGCCTCTGGCCGACCCAGTAGGGCCCAGTAGGCCCAGTAGGGGCCAGTAGGCCCAGTAGGGGCCAGTAGACAGACAGATGTACAGACAGACAGACAGACAGACAGATTTCTGACTAGACTTCAACCTCCAAAAAACCCTGAACATCTTAAAAGCGTCTTTGTTTTGTTGAGTAGAGAAGACGTGGGAAAGTGTGGAAACGGCTGGAAAGTGACACAGTGTTAAGGAGAACTCCTTCTAACTCCATGGACCAGAGCTAAGGGCGGGCCGTCAAATATTTAACGCAATTAATTCCAAAAATGTAATACCACCGTTACGCGATAATTTGGACGAAAGAAGCATTGATAGATAAACAGTGTTCAGTGTGCTCTGTGTGTAACACTGTGTGTGTAACACTGTGTGTGTAACAGAGTGTGTGCTCTGTGTGTAACACTGTGTGTGTAAGTGTCACTGTGACTGTCACCACTCTGTTGCTCGCCCTGCAGGCTGGAGAGAGAGAGAGAGAGAGACACAGACAGACAGAGAGAGAGAAAAAGAGAGAGAGAGCGGTAGAGAGAGGTTAGGTTACAGACAGAGTGGTCTGACTACATTCCACAACGGTGTCACCTCTATGACCTTGTTCTGTCTCTGTCTCTCTACCTCTCTCTCTCTCCCACACACACACACACACACACACACACACACACACACACACACACACACACACACACACACACACACACACACACACACACAGGCTGTCTCTGTCCCTTGGGCAGCGGGAGCGGCAGGCTACAGACACACAGCGTTCCATTGCCTGAAGGGACGGGCCTTTCTGATTGGTTGAGACCACGTTGAGATGACGTTTCAGACTGAAACTTCAAAATAAAATGACCTTAACACATCGACTGCCAGGAATTAATGAATTAATTCATCATCCTTGCGTTTTTACCTTATTTTGACGATTCACTGAGAGCCACGGAGCCACGATGTGGACACAGATGTAAACAAACACGATGTAAACAAAGCTCACATTTTAACCCATTCAATCCGGGAACGCATCTCTGTCATTTTAGGTTTCTTTGGCCATTCAAAAACAGCAGATGAGCTTGTAGATCTGCTATGTTTGAATAGCCAAAGCAATCTGAAAATGACACATGCGTTCCCAGTCTTAACACATTGAATGCCAAAAACGGTCCGGACCGTTTTTGAGGGTCCAAACGAGAAGTGCCGAAAACGGTCCGGACCGTTTTTGACCCAATTCTATTTTTATACATGTGGGCCACGTGGGGCGCTAAAACGAAACTTTGACATCACCCAATGAGTTTCTGAGAAGAAGAGGCTGGATCTGGCTCCATGTCAAAAATCCTTCCGGTCGGCGTTTTCAATGTTATCTCCTTGATTAAAAGCTTAATATCTCCATTTCTTTTTAATGTGGTGGAAACGAGCCGTTTCCGATCGGCGATCACGCTGCAATGGAGGGTCGCGTTAGAAATATTATTGTTCCAGGCGTTAGTCGGGACCCTCCGCCGTCTCGCACGCACGCTTTGTTTACATGCATTTCCGCGTCGGGGCTTCTCACAGCACTCAACGTATAACGCAAGTGGATGGAAGAAATGCTGGCACTCAACGTATAATATTTTAATAAACCTCTGGCACCCAATGTGTTAATGGGTTAACCTGATCGTCCATTCTGTTGAATACGACTCGTTTTCACCAAAAAAATAAGAAATCTAAGCTAGATGTTTTTCTACATCTCATAACATAGGAGTGTTAACATAGTTATGTAGATATTATATCCATAATATATTATCTAATGTATTATACATATATTAGAGTATAACATAGGAGAAGAGTCAGTGAGTCAGTGAGTCAGTGAGTCTCATAACATAGGAGAAGAGTCAGTGAGTCTCATAACATAGGAGAGGAGTCAGTGAGTCAGTGAGTCAGTGAGTCTCATAACATAGGAGAAGAGTCAGTGAGTCTCATAACATAGGAGAGGAGTCAGTGAGTCAGTGAGTCAGTTACTCCCATAACATAGGAGAGGAGTCAGTGAGTCAGTGAGTCTCATAACATAGGAGAGGAGTCAGTGAGTCAGTGAGTCAGTGAGTCTCATAACATAGGAGAGGAGTCAGTGAGTCAGTGAGTCTCATAACATAGGAGAGGAGTCAGTGAGTCTCATAACATAGGAGAGGAGTCAGTGAGTCAGTGAGTCAGTTACTCCCATAACATAGGAGAGGAGTCAGTGAGTCAGTGAGTCAGTTAGTCTCATAACATAGGAGAGGAGTCAGTGAGTCAGTGAGTCAGTGAGTCTCATAACATAGGAGAGGAGTCAGTGAGTCAGTGAGTCAGTGAGTCTCATAACATAGGAGAGGAGTCAGTGAGTCAGTGAGTCAGTGAGTCTCATAACATAGGAGAGGAGTCAGTGAGTCTCATAATATAGGAGAAGAGTCAGTGAGTCAGTGAGTCAGTGAGTCTCATAACATAGGAGTGGAGTCAGTGAGTCAGTGAGTCAGTGAGTCTCATAACATAGGAGAGGAGTCAGTGAGTCAGTGAGTCAGTTACTCCCATAACATAGGAGAGGAGTCAGTGAGTCAGTTAGTCTCATAACATAGGAGAGGAGTCAGTGAGTCAGTGAGTCAGTGAGTCTCATAACATAGGAGAGGAGTCAGTGAGTCAGTGAGTCTCATAACATAGGAGAAGAGTCAGTGAGTCAGTGAGTCAGTGAGTCTCATAACATAGGAGAGGAGTCAGTGAGTCAGTGAGTCAGTGAGTCTCATAACATAGGAGAGGAGTCAGTGAGTCAGTGAGTCTCATAACATAGGAGAGGAGTCAGTGAGTCAGTTAGTCCCATAACATAGGAGAGGAGTCAGTGAGTCAGTGAGTCAGTGAGTCTCATAACATAGGAGAGGAGTCAGTGAGTCAGTGAGTCTCATAACATAGGAGAGGAGTCAGTGAGTCAGTTAGTCCCATAACATAGGAGAGGAGTCAGTGAGTCAGTGAGTCTCATAACATAGGAGAGGAGTCAGTGAGTCAGTTAGTCCCATAACATAGGAGAGGAGTCAGTGAGTCAGTGAGTCTCATAACATAGGAGAGGAGTCAGTGAGTCAGTGAGTCTCATAACATAGGAGAGGAGTCAGTGAGTCTCATAATATAGGAGAAGAGTCAGTGAGTCAGTGAGTCTCATAACATAGGAGTGGAGTCAGTGAGTCAGTGAGTCTCATAACATAGGAGAGGAGTCAGTGAGTCAGTGAGTCAGTGAGTCTCATAACATAGGAGAGGAGTCAGTGAGTCAGTTAGTCCCATAACATAGGAGAGGAGTCAGTGAGTCAGTGAGTCTCATAACATAGGAGAGGAGTCAGTGAGTCAGTGAGTCTCATAACATAGGAGTGGAGTCAGTGAGTCAGTGAGTCTCATAACATAGGAGTGGAGTCAGTGAGTCAGTGAGTCTCATAACATAGGAGTGGAGTCAGTGAGTCAGTGAGTCAGTTAGTCCCATAACATAGGAGAGGAGTCAGTGAGTCAGTGAGTCGCATAACATAGGAGTGGAGTCAGTGAGTCAGTGAGTCTCATAACATAGGAGTGGAGTCAGTGAGTCAGTGAGTCTCATAACATAGGAGAGGAGTCAGTGAGTCAGTGAGTCAGTGAGTCTCATAACATAGGAGTGGAGTCAGTGAGTCAGTGAGTCTCATAACATAGGAGAGGAGTCAGTGAGTCAGTGAGTCTCATAACATAGGAGAGGAGTCAGTGAGTCAGTTAGTCCCATAACATAGGAGAGGAGTCAGTGAGTCAGTGAGTCAGTGAGTCTCATAACATAGGAGAGGAGTCAGTGAGTCAGTGAGTCTCATAACATAGGAGAGGAGTCAGTGAGTCAGTGAGTCTCATAACATAGGAGAGGAGTCAGTGAGTCAGTGAGTCTCATAATATAGGAGAAGAGTCAGTGAGTCAGTGAGTCTCATAACATAGGAGTGGAGTCAGTGAGTCTCATAACATAGGAGTTGAGTCAGTGAGTCAGTGATTCTCATAACATAGGAGAGGAGTCAGTGAGTCAGTGAGTCAGTGAGTCTCATAACATAGGAGAGGAGTCAGTGAGTCTCATAATATAGGAGAAGAGTCAGTGAGTCAGTGAGTCAGTGAGTCTCATAACATAGGAGTGGAGTCAGTGAGTCAGTGAGTCAGTCAGTGAGTCTCATAACATAGGAGTGGAGTCAGTGAGTCAGTGAGTCGCATAACATAGGAGTGGAGTCAGTGAGTCAGTGAGTCTCATAACATAGGAGTGGAGTCAGTGAGTCAGTGAGTCAGTCAGTGAGTCTCATAACATAGGAGTGGAGTCAGTGAGTCAGTTAGTCCCATAACATAGGAGAGGAGTCAGTGAGTCAGTGAGTCGCATAACATAGGAGTGGAGTCAGTGAGTCAGTGAGTCTCATAACATAGGAGTGGAGTCAGTGAGTCAGTGAGTCAGTGAGTCTCATAACATAGGAGTGGAGTCAGTGAGTCAGTGAGTCTCATAACATAGGAGAGGAGTCAGTGAGTCAGTGAGTCTCATAACATAGGAGAGGAGTCAGTGAGTCAGTTAGTCCCATAACATAGGAGAGGAGTCAGTGAGTCAGTGAGTCAGTGAGTCTCATAACATAGGAGAGGAGTCAGTGAGTCAGTGAGTCTCATAACATAGGAGAGGAGTCAGTGAGTCAGTGAGTCTCATAACATAGGAGAGGAGTCAGTGAGTCAGTGAGTCTCATAATATAGGAGAAGAGTCAGTGAGTCAGTGAGTCTCATAACATAGGAGTGGAGTCAGTGAGTCTCATAACATAGGAGTTGAGTCAGTGAGTCAGTGAGTCAGTGATTCTCATAACTTAGGAGTGGAGTCAGTGAGTCAGTGAGTCTCATAACATAGGAGTGGAGTCAGTGAGTCTCATAACATAGGAGTTGAGTCAGTGAGTCAGTGAGTCAGTGATTCTCATAACATAGGAGTGGAGTCAGTGAGTCAGTGAGTCTCATAACATAGGAGTGGAGTCAGTGAGTCAGTGTGTCTCATAACATAGGAGTGGAGTCAGTGAGTCAGTGAGTCTCATAACATAGGTGTGGAGTCAGTGAGTCAGTGAGTCTCATAACATAGGAGTGGAGTCAGTGAGTCAGTGAGTCTCATAACATAGGTGTGGAGTCAGTGAGTCAGTGGACGGAAGTGATTTTTTTTGTGATGACATCACATCCGTTCCTTCTCTGACAGTCAAGGGATCATATATATATATATATATATTAGAGTATAACATAGGAGAAGAGTCAGTGAGTCTCATAACATAGGAGAAGAGTCAGTGAGTCTCATAACATAGGAGAGGAGTCAGTGAGTCAGTGAGTCTCATAACATAGGAGAGGAGTCAGTGAGTCAGTGAGTCTCATAACATAGGAGTGGAGTCAGTGAGTCAGTGAGTCTCATAACATAGGAGAGGAGTCAGTGAGTCAGTGAGTCTCATAACATAGGAGAGGAGTCAGTGAGTCAGTTAGTCCCATAACATAGGAGAGGAGTCAGTGAGTCAGTGAGTCAGTGAGTCTCATAACATAGGAGAGGAGTCAGTGAGTCAGTGAGTCTCATAACATAGGAGAGGAGTCAGTGAGTCAGTGAGTCTCATAACATAGGAGAGGAGTCAGTGAGTCAGTGAGTCTCATAATATAGGAGAAGAGTCAGTGAGTCAGTGAGTCTCATAACATAGGAGTGGAGTCAGTGAGTCTCATAACATAGGAGTTGAGTCAGTGAGTCAGTGATTCTCATAACATAGGAGAGGAGTCAGTGAGTCAGTGAGTCAGTGAGTCTCATAACATAGGAGAGGAGTCAGTGAGTCTCATAATATAGGAGAAGAGTCAGTGAGTCAGTGAGTCAGTGAGTCTCATAACATAGGAGTGGAGTCAGTGAGTCAGTGAGTCAGTCAGTGAGTCTCATAACATAGGAGTGGAGTCAGTGAGTCAGTGAGTCGCATAACATAGGAGTGGAGTCAGTGAGTCAGTGAGTCTCATAACATAGGAGTGGAGTCAGTGAGTCAGTGAGTCAGTCAGTGAGTCTCATAACATAGGAGTGGAGTCAGTGAGTCAGTTAGTCCCATAACATAGGAGAGGAGTCAGTGAGTCAGTGAGTCGCATAACATAGGAGTGGAGTCAGTGAGTCAGTGAGTCTCATAACATAGGAGTGGAGTCAGTGAGTCAGTGAGTCAGTGAGTCTCATAACATAGGAGTGGAGTCAGTGAGTCAGTGAGTCTCATAACATAGGAGAGGAGTCAGTGAGTCAGTGAGTCTCATAACATAGGAGAGGAGTCAGTGAGTCAGTTAGTCCCATAACATAGGAGAGGAGTCAGTGAGTCAGTGAGTCAGTGAGTCTCATAACATAGGAGAGGAGTCAGTGAGTCAGTGAGTCTCATAACATAGGAGAGGAGTCAGTGAGTCAGTGAGTCTCATAACATAGGAGAGGAGTCAGTGAGTCAGTGAGTCTCATAATATAGGAGAAGAGTCAGTGAGTCAGTGAGTCTCATAACATAGGAGTGGAGTCAGTGAGTCTCATAACATAGGAGTTGAGTCAGTGAGTCAGTGAGTCAGTGATTCTCATAACATAGGAGTGGAGTCAGTGAGTCAGTGAGTCTCATAACATATGAGTGGAGTCAGTGAGTCTCATAACATAGGAGTTGAGTCAGTGAGTCAGTGAGTCAGTGATTCTCATAACATAGGAGTGGAGTCAGTGAGTCAGTGAGTCTCATAACATAGGAGTGGAGTCAGTGAGTCAGTGTGTCTCATAACATAGGAGTGGAGTCAGTGAGTCAGTGAGTCTCATAACATAGGTGTGGAGTCAGTGAGTCAGTGAGTCTCATAACATAGGAGTGGAGTCAGTGAGTCAGTGAGTCTCATAACATAGGAGTGGAGTCAGTGAGTCAGTGAGTCAGTCAGTGAGTCTCATAACATAGGAGTGGAGTCAGTGAGTCAGTTAGTCCCATAACATAGGAGAGGAGTCAGTGAGTCAGTGAGTCGCATAACATAGGAGTGGAGTCAGTGAGTCAGTGAGTCTCATAACATAGGAGTGGAGTCAGTGAGTCAGTGAGTCAGTGAGTCTCATAACATAGGAGTGGAGTCAGTGAGTCAGTGAGTCTCATAACATAGGAGAGGAGTCAGTGAGTCAGTGAGTCTCATAACATAGGAGAGGAGTCAGTGAGTCAGTTAGTCCCATAACATAGGAGAGGAGTCAGTGAGTCAGTGAGTCAGTGAGTCTCATAACATAGGAGAGGAGTCAGTGAGTCAGTGAGTCTCATAACATAGGAGAGGAGTCAGTGAGTCAGTGAGTCTCATAACATAGGAGAGGAGTCAGTGAGTCAGTGAGTCTCATAATATAGGAGAAGAGTCAGTGAGTCAGTGAGTCTCATAACATAGGAGTGGAGTCAGTGAGTCTCATAACATAGGAGTTGAGTCAGTGAGTCAGTGAGTCAGTGATTCTCATAACATAGGAGTGGAGTCAGTGAGTCAGTGAGTCTCATAACATAGGAGTGGAGTCAGTGAGTCTCATAACATAGGAGTTGAGTCAGTGAGTCAGTGAGTCAGTCAGTGATTCTCATAACATAGGAGTGGAGTCAGTGAGTCAGTGAGTCTCATAACATAGGAGTGGAGTCAGTGAGTCAGTGTGTCTCATAACATAGGAGTGGAGTCAGTGAGTCAGTGAGTCTCATAACATAGGTGTGGAGTCAGTGAGTCAGTGAGTCTCATAACATAGGAGTGGAGTCAGTGAGTCAGTGAGTCTCATAACATAGGTGTGGAGTCAGTGAGTCAGTGGACGGAAGTGATTTTTTTTGTGATGACATCACATCCGTTCCTTCTCTGACAGTCAAGGGATCATATATATATATATATATATATATATTAGAGTATAACATAGGAGAAGAGTCAGTGAGTCTCATAACATAGGAGAAGAGTCAGTGAGTCTCATAACATAGGAGAGGAGTCAGTGAGTCAGTGAGTCTCATAACATAGGAGAGGAGTCAGTGAGTCAGTGAGTCTCATAACATAGGAGTGGAGTCAGTGAGTCAGTGAGTCTCATAACATAGGAGAGGAGTCAGTGAGTCAGTGAGTCTCATAACATAGGAGAGGAGTCAGTGAGTCAGTTAGTCCCATAACATAGGAGAGGAGTCAGTGAGTCAGTGAGTCAGTGAGTCTCATAACATAGGAGAGGAGTCAGTGAGTCAGTGAGTCTCATAACATAGGAGAGGAGTCAGTGAGTCAGTGAGTCTCATAACATAGGAGAGGAGTCAGTGAGTCAGTGAGTCTCATAATATAGGAGAAGAGTCAGTGAGTCAGTGAGTCTCATAACATAGGAGTGGAGTCAGTGAGTCTCATAACATAGGAGTTGAGTCAGTGAGTCAGTGATTCTCATAACATAGGAGAGGAGTCAGTGAGTCAGTGAGTCAGTGAGTCTCATAACATAGGAGAGGAGTCAGTGAGTCTCATAATATAGGAGAAGAGTCAGTGAGTCAGTGAGTCAGTGAGTCTCATAACATAGGAGTGGAGTCAGTGAGTCAGTGAGTCAGTCAGTGAGTCTCATAACATAGGAGTGGAGTCAGTGAGTCAGTGAGTCGCATAACATAGGAGTGGAGTCAGTGAGTCAGTGAGTCTCATAACATAGGAGTGGAGTCAGTGAGTCAGTGAGTCAGTCAGTGAGTCTCATAACATAGGAGTGGAGTCAGTGAGTCAGTTAGTCCCATAACATAGGAGAGGAGTCAGTGAGTCAGTGAGTCGCATAACATAGGAGTGGAGTCAGTGAGTCAGTGAGTCTCATAACATAGGAGTGGAGTCAGTGAGTCAGTGAGTCAGTGAGTCTCATAACATAGGAGTGGAGTCAGTGAGTCAGTGAGTCTCATAACATAGGAGAGGAGTCAGTGAGTCAGTGAGTCTCATAACATAGGAGAGGAGTCAGTGAGTCAGTTAGTCCCATAACATAGGAGAGGAGTCAGTGAGTCAGTGAGTCAGTGAGTCTCATAACATAGGAGAGGAGTCAGTGAGTCAGTGAGTCTCATAACATAGGAGAGGAGTCAGTGAGTCAGTGAGTCTCATAATATAGGAGAAGAGTCAGTGAGTCAGTGAGTCTCATAACATAGGAGTGGAGTCAGTGAGTCTCATAACATAGGAGTTGAGTCAGTGAGTCAGTGAGTCTCATAACATAGGAGTGGAGTCAGTGAGTCAGTGAGTCTCATAACATAGGTGTGGAGTCAGTGAGTCAGTGGACGGAAGTGATTTTTTTTGTGATGACATCACATCCGTTCCTTCTCTGACAGTCAAGGGATCATATATATATATATATATATATATATTAGAGTATAACATAGGAGAAGAGTCAGTGAGTCTCATAACATAGGAGAAGAGTCAGTGAGTCTCATAACATAGGAGAGGAGTCAGTGAGTCAGTGAGTCTCATAACATAGGAGAGGAGTCAGTGAGTCAGTGAGTCAGTGAGTCTCATAACATAGGAGAGGAGTCAGTGAGTCAGTGAGTCTCATAACATAGGAGAGGAGTCAGTGAGTCAGTGAGTCTCATAACATAGGAGTGGAGTCAGTGAGTCAGTGAGTCTCATAACATAGGAGTGGAGTCAGTGAGTCAGTGAGTCAGTGGACGGAAGTGAATCTTTTTGCGATGACATCAGGATTATTTTTAAAGGACGCATATACGCGTTTATTGGCGGGCGATGTGTTAAAATCCATTTCACCACCACTTTTATATATATATATATATATATATATATATATATATATATATATATATATATATATATATATATATATATATATATATATACACATGTATTCGTTCTTAGCGGGCAATGTGTTAAAATCCATTTCTCCACCACTTTAAGATGAAGCCATTAAGGAAGTGCCAAATTCCCTGCAGTTCTCATTAATGGCCCAGCAGGTGTCACTATTTGGCTGCAGAAGGACTACCACTCCATCTAATAGACGCCTTAACAGACAACGTCACACAGATGATGTGAACCAGTATGCGTGCGCAGGCCGGCACAAAATGAACCCCACCGCTCATAAGATGCAATGTAAAAGTCTCACGTGTAAAAATGCATCCCATCAAACTTTCAGATGCTGTTTTTCTCCCAGTGTGGAAGAAGAATGCTTAGGATGTTTACTGTGATCTCTGCCTCTTGAAATATAGAATCCTTGGTTTCTGTTGTGCGTAAACAATAATAACAATTCAAAGCAGTTTTCCCCCAAACCCCTCCTCCAGTGGCTGTCATAAGAACAGAGGGAGCGCTCTATGATCACGGCACCAGAACCTGCTCTTGCTCGCTCAGCTGCAGCCCGTCAAGCCTAATTTATGCTCCGTCCCGCGAAGTTGTCACGCGCAGAGAACGGCCGAGAACAGCAGACCTCCAAGCTCACAGCGGTCTCATCCACGACGCGGTTGTGAGCTTGTATGTCAGCTGTTCTCGGTGCGCAATACGGTTGCGGGGTGAAGTATATATGTCTCGCTAGGGCGCACCTCCCCAGCCTACACACAAGAGGAGGTTGAATGAAGTGAAACCAGCGAAACCCCCAAAACAACAGGTTTGGGGATCTGTTGGGAATTGATTACATGAAACAGTCACCTGTGCGTCCAGTCTCAATGTTGGTAAACAAATCATACTACAAAGCTTCCGTTTGTCCTGGTAATCAGTTTCATTGTTTGGTTATGTTATACAAGAAGAACAATTTCAGTACAACGTTTGCCACAACGCCCTTACTTTATTTAGGCATTGTTTTGTCTACTTTTCATTGTTCATTATACATTTGGCTCTTTGGAGCATATTTATTTTCTTTCAACAATATTTCGGCTCCGTACGAAACACACCGGAAGGGGACGCCGATAGCAACATTTAGCCAAATGGCTAATATGTACTTAAAGGGATACTTCACTTTCGGGCCGGGGACACATTTAAAAAAAATATTAAAAATAAATGAAAAAAGTTATGGAAAATTCATGGCCCCCTCACGCATTAGAGTGTCCTACTAATGTGTGAGGGGGCCATGAATTTTCCATAACTTTTTTCATTTATTTTTAATATTTTTTTTAAATGTGTCCCCGGCCCGAGAGTGAAGTATCCCTTTAAACATTTGCTACTACTTACTATGTCTTTGCAGCCATTGTGGGAATGTCCCTATTCCCACCTTATTCCCACCCCAGTCACGTTAATATGTCCGTAATTTTTGTGTCATACACATCCCAAAGCAAATATTATTAACCACGTTATCGTCTTATAATGACTCGCTTTAGAAACAACTGTGGCGTCTGACACCAACCCGGCACAGAGAACAGACACAGTTCAGGCTTCAAAGCTCAATTTATTAAAGGGAAACTTAACAGTTCATGGGGGCATGCATCTCAGGCAAAAACAACTTAGGTTCTTCCCGCATCAGGGGTTAGTAGGGGGTAAGGGTAAACAGAGTAGGCTTCATGATCGCTCGTACATTGCCTATAAAACAAAAGAAACATAACATGAGCTTTGCATTCAACCATAGCATTGATCACTATTAACACTGAGAAATGAGTGGAGTGTATCGCTTACCGCCGGACGGTGTTTCCCCAGGGAGAGTCAAGAGTGAGTGAGCCTGAGTGAGCTGCCTTTGTAAACTCAGCCCAGCTGCCTTCTGATTGCCCAGCACGCAGGTGTCATCATTTCCAACTGATTGAGGATGCAGAGTGGCACGTACCGCCCCTCAATCAGTTGCCCTAGGCAACGGGGCTGTCTGAGGTGCTGGACTCTAGGCTCCTCACTCTGGCTCTCACTGTAGGAAAACTCACCTGACCGGCGGGACTGGAGCGAGGCTCCACACAACATAAGACGTCTTCTTCGCTGTACACTGTTAACAGGGTTGCCAGGTTTCACTCGGCTCGCGTGAGAAACAAGCAATCAGGTGTACGAAAATTGGCTCCGGTCTTGCTAATCCAAAGTCGCTTATAATAAGTGGACATGGCAACACTGATCGTCCATGGGTGCCAGGTCTAGCAAGAGAAACAAGCAACCAGGTCTGTGAAAGTTGGCTCCGGTCAATACAATACATTAGTGTAATTCTTAAAATTATCTCATGTAGGATAGACCAGAAGGTGTCTAACATCGGTCTACCTGTCTGTCTCTCATGTAGGATAGACCAGAAGGTGTCTAACATCGGTCTACCTGTCTGTCTCTCATGTAGGATAGACCAGAAGGTGTCTAACATCGGTCTACCTGTCTGTCTCTCATGTAGGATAGACCAGAAGGTGTCTAACATCGGTCTACCTGTCTGTCTCTCATGTAGGATAGACAAGAAGGTGTCTAACATCGGTCTACCTGTCTGTATCTCATGTAGGATAGACAAGAAGGTGTCTAACATCGGTCTACCTGTCTGTCTCTCATGTAGGATAGACCAGAAGGTGTCTAACATCGGTCTACCTGTCTGTCTCTCATGTAGGATAGACCAGAAGGTGTCTAACATCGGTCTACCTGTCTGTCTCTCATGTAGGATAGACCAGAAGGTGTCTAACATCGGTCTACCTGTCTGTCTCTCATGTAGGATAGACAAGAAGGTGTCTAACATCGGTCTACCTGTCTGTCTCTCATGTAGGATAGACCAGAAGGTGTCTAACATCGGTCTACCTGTCTGTCTCTCATGTAGGATAGACCAGAAGGTGTCTAACATCGGTCTACCTGTCTGTCTCTCATGTAGGATAGACCAGAAGGTGTCTAACATCGGTCTACCTGTCTGTATCT
>NC_137609.1:56980004-56985004 GCF_963280865.1 Gymnoscopelus braueri
TTGCATGAGTACATCACCAATGGACGTTTATCTACCAATCACACCTTCTATGTATGGTAGATCTCCCTCGCACAGGGTTGTCAAGCAACCAACTTAGCGGACACGACTCAAACAAGTGCTTTTTAAGATTTATTGACGTTGTCTAAACACACAACACTCTCTCACACATCTACACTCTACACTCTATTTGTTAGGTTGTAAACCTGCAAACAAACACAGAAAACAACACAACAACAATTACTGACATGAAATATAATATACACAAACTGTAACATATCAGGAATAAATAATAAAACGTCGTGTAAACACGCTCATGTTTATACACACCGTTGGTCGGTCGGCTGCTTGCAAATGAATGTCGCACTTACAACAACACAGGAACTAAACCGGAAGTCGTCACACTGACGCATGCGCAGTCCACATTATAACGGCTGTATTTTCTGTTAAACTACTCACTTATCCCTCTGAAAATTACACAGTAAACATATAAATCACCCAGTCACTTAGACAACACTTTCCTCATGCAGATACACACGCTAATCCGCCTAAATAAAGAAAGTAAATGAAATAAATTCCGCGAAACCGGAAGTGACGTCGCATTACCCGTAAATCACACAGTCCTGCGCTCAATACTAACACCCACTGGGTGGCGCTAGAACCCTACATAAGCAGGTAATATTCATGCAGCAATTGTAATAATAATAATAATACTTGGAAGTGTACTGGAAAGTTCTACAACCAAGGTCTGGGCTGATGAGAACAGCTACTCCACAAGGAGATTGAGGACCGCAGCGGTGTGGCTGGACTTTCGTCTAGATGGAAACCTCTTCAACATAAGGAGGCTCCAGGCAGCCACCAAACTGCAAAGCGAGAGAGTCATTGAGCTACAGTATGCAGACGACTGTGCTCTTGTATCTCACAGTCCACAAGACCTCCTGTCTATTGTTACTGCTGCGGTGAGAGTGACTGACCGTCAACACCATCAAGACGGAAGTATTTTGCCAGTGGAGTGCCAACATCCCATCCACACCACCTACCTTCACTGCTGCTGGTGAACAACTGTCTGTTGTACCATCCTTCAGATAGCTGGGGAGCATTCTCTCTGAAAACACCTCGACAATGAGGTCCAGAACAGGATCAAGCAGCCTCAGCTGCTTTTGGGAGACTCCGGGGTCGGGTCTTTCAAAACAAGAACCTTCATCTCTGCAAGAAGGTCTGTGTCTACCAAGCCATCTGCATCACTACCCTCCTCTACAGCTATGAAGCCTGGGTAACTTTCTGCATCACTACCCTCCTCTACAGCTGTGAAGCCTGGGTAACTTTCTTTACACCCTCCTCTACAGCTATGAAGCCTGGGTAACTTTCTGCATTACTACCCTCCTCTACAGCTATGAAGCCTGGGTAACTTTCTGCATCACTACCCTCCTCTACAGCTGTGAAGCCTGGGTAACTTTCTGCATCACTACCCTCCTCTACAGCTGTGAAGCCTGGGTAACTTTCTTTACACCCTCCTCTACAGCTATGAAGCCTGGGTAACTTTCTGCATTACTACCCTCCTCTACAGCTATGAAGCCTGGGTAACTTTCTGCATCACTACCCTCCTCTACAGCTGTGAAGCCTGGGTAACTTTCTGCATCACTACCCTCCTCTACAGCTGTGAAGCCTGGGTAACTTTCTTTACACCCTCCTCTACAGCTATGAAGCCTGGGTAACTTTCTGCATTACTACCCTCCTCTACAGCTATGAAGCCTGGGTAACTTTCTGCATCACTACCCTCCTCTACAGCTATGAAGCCTGGGTAACTTTCTGCATCACTACCCTCCTCTACAGCTATGAAGCCTGGGTAACCTTCTGCATCACTACCCTCCTCTACAGCTATGAAGCCTGGGTAACTTTCTGCATCACTACCCTCCTCTACAGCTATGAAGCCTGGGTAACTTTCTGCATCACTACCCTCCTCTACAGCTGTGAAGCCTGGGTAACTTTCTGCATCACTACCCTCCTCTACAGCTATGAAGCCTGGGTAACTTTCTGCATCACTACCCTCCTCTACAGCTATGAAGCCTGGGTAACTTTCTGCATCACTACCCTCCTCTACAGCTATGAAGCCTGGGTAACTTTCTGCATCACTACCCTCCTCTACAGCTGTGAAGCCTGGGTAACTTTCTGCATCACTACCCTCCTCTACAGCTATGAAGCCTGGGTAACTTTCTGCATCACTACCCTCCTCTACAGCTATGAAGCCTGGGTAACTTTCTGCATCACTACCCTCCTCTACAGCTATGAAGCCTGGGTAACTTTCTGCATCACTACCCTCCTCTACAGCTATGAAGCCTGGGTAACTTTCTGCATCACTACCCTCCTCTACAGCTGTGAAGCCTGGGTAACTTTCTGCATCACTACCCTCCTCTACAGCTATGAAGCCTGGGTAACTTTCTGCATCACTACCCTCCTCTACAGCTATGAAGCCTGGGTAACTTTCTGCATCACTACCCTCCTCTACAGCTATGAAGCCTGGGTAACTTTCTGCATCACTACCCTCCTCTACAGCTATGAAGCCTGGGTAACTTTCTGCATCACTACCCTCCTCTACAGCTATGAAGCCTGGTAACTTTCTGCATCACTACCCTCCTCTACAGCTATGAAGCCTGGGTAACTTTCTGCATCACTACCCTCCTCTACAGCTATGAAGCCTGGGTAACTTTCTGCATCACTACCCTCCTCTACAGCTATGAAGCCTGGGTAACTTTCTGCATCACTACCCTCCTCTACAGCTATGAAGCCTGGGTAACTTTCTGCATCACTACCCTCCTCTACAGCTGTGAAGCCTGGGTAACTTTCTGCATCACTACCCTCCTCTACAGCTATGAAGCCTGGGTAACTTTCTGCATCACTACCCTCCTCTACAGCTGTGAAGCCTGGGTAACTTTCTGCATCACTACCCTCCTCTACAGCTATGAAGCCTGGGTAACTTTCTGCATCACTACCCTCCTCTACAGCTGTGAAGCCTGGGTTACTTTCTGCATCACTACCCTCCTCTACAGCTATGAAGCCTGGGTTACTTTCTGCATCACTACCCTCCTCTACAGCTGTGAAGCCTGGGTAACTTTCTTTACACCCTCCTCTACAGCTATGAAGCCTGGGTAACTTTCTGCATCACTACCCTCCTCTACAGCTATGAAGCCTGGGTAACTTTCTGCATCACTACCCTCCTCTACAGCTATGAAGCCTGGGTAACTTTCTGCATCACTACCCTCCTCTACAGCTATGAAGCCTGGGTAACTTTCTGCATCACTACCCTCCTCTACAGCTATGAAGCCTGGGTAACTTTCTGCATCACTACCCTCCTCTACAGCTATGAAGCCTGGGTAACTTTCTGCATCACTACCCTCCTCTACAGCTGTGAAGCCTGGGTAACTTTCTGCATCACTACCCTCCTCTACAGCTATGAAGCCTGGGTAACTTTCTGCATCACTACCCTCCTCTACAGCTATGAAGCCTGGGTAACTTTCTGCATCACTACCCTCCTCTACAGCTATGAAGCCTGGGTAACTTTCTGCATCACTACCCTCCTCTACAGCTATGAAGCCTGGGTAACTTTCTGCATCACTACCCTCCTCTACAGCTATGAAGCCTGGGTAACTTTCTGCATCACTACCCTCCTCTACAGCTATGAAGCCTGGGTAACTTTCTGCATCACTACCCTCCTCTACAGCTATGAAACTCTGGGTAACTTTCTGCATCACTACCCTCCTCTACAGCTATGAAGCCTGGGTAACTTTCTGCATCACTACCCTCCTCTACAGCTGTGAAGCCTGGGTTACTTTCTGCATCACTACCCTCCTCTACAGCTGTGAAGCCTGGGTAACTTTCTGCATCACTACCCTCCTCTACAGCTATGAAGCCTGGGTAACTTTCTGCATCACTACCCTCCTCTACAGCTGTGAAGCCTGGGTTACTTTCTGCATCACTACCCTCCTCTACAGCTATGAAGCCTGGGTTACTTTCTGCACACCCTCCTCTACAGCTGTGAAGCCTGGGTTACTTTCTGCATCACTACCCTCCTCTACAGCTGTGTGTGTGTGTGTGTGTGTGTGTGTGTGTGTGTGTGTGTGTGTGTGTGTGTGTGTGTGTGTGTGTGTGAGAGAGAGAATGTGTTTGTCATGTAAATTCTCTCCTCTCCTCTCCTCTCCTCTCCTCTCCCCTCCCCTCCCCTCCCCTCCCCTCCTCTCCTCTCCTCTCCTCTCCTCTCCTTTCCCCTCCTCTCCTTTCCCCTCCCCTCCTCTCCTCTCCTCTCCTTTCCCCTCCTCTCCTCTCCTCTCCTTTCCCCTCCCCTCCTCTCCTCTCCTCTCCTCTCCTCTCCTCTCTCAGGATCTCCTCCATTGAGGTTCAGATCGCCCGGTTAGACGGGGAGGCGTGGCCTGGCCTCCTGGATCCAGAGAGAGACCGTCTGATCCTCATCAACGAGAAGGAGGAGCTTCTGAAGGAGATGCAGTACGCCCGCCTCCCCCGCACCTCCTCTAGCTCCGCCCCCAGCTCCGCCCCCAGCTCCGCCCCCTTGGCAGAGAGGATGGAGACGCAACGCAAATGTCTGGAGAGAGATCTACAGCAAGCCAGAGACAGGCAGTCTGTCTGTCTGTCTGAGAGGTGAGACATACACTCTGTCTGTCTGTCTGTCTGTCTGTCTGAGAGGTGAGACACACTCTGTCTGTCTGTCTGTCTGTCTGAGAGGTGAGACACACTCTGTCTGTCTGTCTGAGAGGTTAGACACACACTCTGTCTGTCTGTCTATCTGAGAGGTGAGACACACACTCTGTCTGTCTGTCTGTCTGTCTGTCTGTCTGAGAGGTGAGACACACACTCTGTCTGTCTGTCTGTCTGTCTGTCTGAGAGGTTAGACACACACTCTGTCTGTCTGTCTGTCTGTCTGTCTGTCTGTCTGTCTGTCTGAGGTAAGACACACACTCTGTCTGTCTGTCTGTCTGTCTGAGAGGTGAGAC
>NC_137609.1:56987504-57192684 GCF_963280865.1 Gymnoscopelus braueri
TAGCCCTATAGGTGTTCTCTGTAGCCCTATAGGTGTTCTATAGGTCAAACAGATGGTTCTCTGTAGCCCTATAGGTGTTCTCTGTAGCCCTATAGGTGTTCTCTGTAGCCCTATAGGTGTTCTCTGTAGCCCTATAGGTGTTCTCTGTAGCCCTATAGGTGATTCCACATCGTCCTCTGCCCCTCTCCCATGTGGAGTCCTGCAGGGCTCAATTCTTGGCCCCATCCTTTTCTCCCTGTACCTCCTCCCTCTGGGTGTGATTTAAAAGCATGGCATTCCCTAACACTTCTATGCAGATGACTTGCAGATCTACATGTCCCTGAAGAAAAATGACACCACCTCCACCCACCACAGCTGGACTGTCTGAAGGACATAAAAGCATGGATGGCCCTAAACGTCCTTAACTTTAATGAAAGTAAAACAGAGGTCATGGTGTTCAGACTGGATCTGGACCCCCTGCAGCCATTTATAAAACCTGTGGTCACTAACTTTGGTGTCAAACTGGACAGTGATTTTAAGTTTGACAAACAGATTAACTCTGTTGTTAAATCCAGCTTTTATCAGCTGAGGCTTTTAGCTAAAGTTAAGTCTGCTGTAAATCTTTCTTATTTTGAACGTCTTATCCATGCTTTTATCTCAACCCGACTCCACTTCTGTAATGCACTTTATGTTGGCGTTAACTCTACAAGGGTCTTGAGGTCCTACAACAAGGCTGAAGACCAAGGGAGATAGACCGCTTTCCACTGTAGCGCCCAAACTGTGGAACGATCTTCCACCCCGTGTTAGAGCGTCTCAAACCCTTCCTGTGTTTAAATCACGTTTAAAAACTCACTTGTTCTCCTTGGCGTTCTAAAGTTCAGACCTAGAGCTGCTGTTTCCTCTAGCATTATGTCTATGTGTTGTCCTGTTTATTGTGTTGTGTTTTTGCTCTTGTATTTTTAGTATTTTATGTTACTGAGTGTTACAGCACTTTGGTCCAACACTGTGGTTTTAAATTGTGCTTTATAGATACAGTGGATTGGCTACTTTCTCCTATAAGTATAAGTAATAAATACTTTCCTCCTCTCAGCCTGTCAGCCAGTACTTTCTCCTATAAGTATAAGTAATAAATACTTTCCTCCTCTCAGCCTGTCAGCCAGTACTTTCTCCTATAAGTATAAGTAATAAATACTTTCCTCCTCTCAGCCTGTCAGCCAGTACTCTCTCCTATAAGTATAAGTAATAAATACTTTCCTCCTTTCAGCCTGTCAGCCAGTACTCTCTCCTATAAGTATAAGTAATAAATACTTTCCTCCTCTCAGCCTGTCAGCCAGTACTCTCTCCTATAAGTATAAGTAATAAATACTTTCCTCCTCTCAGCCTGTCAGCCAGTACTCTCTCCTGCTCCTCGGGGAGCAGTCGGGGGTCCCTGACCTCCAGTCGGGGGTCCCTGGCCACCACCTCCTCCTCTCTAGGCTCCTGCTCCTCGCTGAGCTACGCCGAGCTCCTCCTCCTCGACCCCCCCCGACCCGGACCTCCAGGCCCGCCTAGAGAGCCTCCTCAGGGAGGACAAGGAGGCGCAGGGAGGTTTCCTCAACTCCATCACCACCTCCTCCCTCAACTCCATCACCACCTCCTCCCTCAACTCCATCACCACCATCCACGAGCACGAGGGGGGGGCCGGAGGAGAGGGAGAGGGAGGCGCAGGAGGAGAGCTGAGGACAGACAGGACTACAGGAGGAGGCGTAGGAGGAGGCGTGGAGCCGTCAAGGATCCAGGCCCTGAGGCTGTCCGACACCCCGCTCTCCATGAGCTCCTTGTCCCCCCGCTCCTCCCTCTCCTCCCTGTCACCTCCCTGCTCGCCCTCGCTCCTCCTGTCCAACGCTGCTTCCTCCTCCTCCTGCTGCTTCCCGTCCAGAGAGGAGGAGGAGGAGGAGGAGGAGGAGGAGGAGGAGGAGGAGGAGGAGGAGGAAGAGGAAGAGGAAGAGGAAGAGGAGGAGGAGGAGGAGGCCTTCAACCAGGAACACAGCCTGGACCAAGGTTAGTAACAGAGCTTTTCTACAGCTTCTATATCTGACTGTGTGTGTCTGTCTGTCTGTATGTATGTATCAGTCCGGCATAAAGACCTTTAGGTCAGGCTTATGATCTGCTTACCTCACACTCAGGGCCGGATTAACCCTTCGTGGTGCCCGGTCCTACGGCCCGTTTCGGTGCCCCCCCCCCCCGGGACCGTTTTGTCAGCGTAGTCTTAGTTTATTGGGCGGTTAAACCGCCCCTATAAGTGAGGTTTGGAAATTTGTACAATTATCTTGGGCAGTGAAACCGCCCCTATAAGTGAGGTTTGGAAATTTGTACAATTATCCTGCGCTGTGATTGGCCAATCACAATCTATTCAGGACTGTGATTGGCCAGTGTCACATGACACATGTGCATAGCCCTATATAAGAAACCATAACTTTAAAAAAAATGTATTTATCTTTTGTACATGATTGGTTGACTCCATTCAGTATTGTGATTAGCTAGCAAGACACCGCCCACTTCACACAGGGTGTGATTTTTATTACTTTTAGTGTTAGTTTGACTTTTTGTGCGGTGAAACCGCCCCTATAAGTGAGGTTTGGATATTTGTAAAATTTTTGTACAATTTTATTTGTACAATTTGTACAATGCACCGTGATTGGCCAATCACAGTCTATTCAGGACTGTGATTGGCCAGTGTCACATGACACATGTGCATAGCCCTATATAAGAAACCATAACTGAAAAAGAAACCCATAAATTTGTTTTTTTTCAGTTATGGTTTCTTCCATCATAAAGAGTGTTTCAATAAATGTATTTATTTTTTGTACATGATTGGTTGACTCCATTCAGTATTGTGATTAGCTAGCAAGACACCGCCCACTTCACACAGGGTGTGATTTTTTATTGTAATGTGGATTAGTCCAGGGCACGATTCAACAAGGTCAGAAACATGTTTTAAAAATAGCAGTTCATTTAGACACTTCAGCTCAGGAATAACCAATACCATTTATCAACCATTTACCATATTGCATATATAACCATTTACTGCAATATTAACCATTTACTGCAATGATATTGCATTCAGATTTGGCGCCGGTGTTACTCTGCTCATGTGATATTACAGATTACCTGTGACTCTGCTCATGTGATATTACAGATTACCTGTGACTCTGCTCATGTGATATTACAGATTACCTGTGACTCTGCTCATGTGATATTACAGATTACCTGTGACTCTGCTCATGTGATATTACAGATTACCTGTGACTCTGCTCATGTGATATTACAGATTACCTGTGACTCTGCTCATGTGATATTACAGATTACCTGTGACTCTGCTCATGTGATATTACAGATTACCTGTGACTCTACTCATGTGATATTACAGATTACCTGTGACTCTACTCATGTGATATTACAGATTACCTGTGACTCTGCTCATGTGATATTACAGATTACCTGTGACTCTGCTCATGTGATATTACAGATTACCTGTGACTCTGCTCATGTGATATTACAGATTACCTGTGACTCTGCTCATGTGATATTACAGATTACCTGTGACTCTACTCATGTGATATTACAGATTACCTGTGACTCTGCTCATGTGATATTACAGATTACCTGTGACTCTGCTCATGTGATATTACAGATTACCTGTGACTCTACTCATGTGATATTACAGATTACCTGCGCACGCAGGACAACAGATTCTGATATCACAAACCCCCAGAGCAGAGCATAAAATACAGTTTTACATAAACATATCATTGAACCCTCAATGCATAATTAAACTACTACATATCATAGTACAATCCATAGAAACACAGTACAATACACAGAATCAACCTATAACAATATGAAGTAAATGCCACAGGGAGGAGGTGGAGCTGTACAACCAGCTGAGACAGTGAAGCACATAGAATGAAACAAAGAACAGAGGCTGGTTAAATGAACCGCCTGAGATGCACTGTGGGTATGAGGGCGTGTGTGAGTGAGGTTGTAGCGAATGAGAATGACGTGAGGTTGAATTAGCTTGTTAACCAATGAATGGGGGGGGGGGGGGTCCGGGGAGAGAGTAAAAGTAGCATAAACCTCCTGCCTTCCGTGTCTACATGAACTATCGCTACGCTGAATATCTGTAAGTTGAGAGCTTGTAGATCTGCTATTTTTGACCACGACTAAAACTTCTGACCTTTTATCTTATTTCAGTTAGTTTTAGTTATTTTATATGTATAATACATATATTTATCATTTATTGGTATTTCATTATTATAGTTAGTCCTTTATCGTTTGTTTTAGTTGTTCTTTTTTAGTAAAGTCACGTTTTTATTTTGTTATTTTAATTCAGTGAACTCCAGTGTGTAGTTGTATCTTAATTTTTTATTCAGTGAACTCCAGTGTTAGGGTTAGGGTTAACCCTAACCCTAACACCAACTCCAGTGTTTAGTTGTATCTTTATTTTTTATTCAGTGAACTGAACTCCAGTGTTCAGTGTGTTAGGGTTAGGGTTAACCCTAACCCTAACACCAAATCCAGTGTTTAGTTGTATCTTTATTTTTTCTTAGTTTTGTTTCTTTGTTTTTTGTCTTAGTTTTAGTGAAGTATACAAACCCTGGTCTGGAGGCGGAGTTACACAGCAGACTGGCAGCCATGCTGCCCTCCCAGGAGGAGGAGAGAGGAGGAGCCAATGAGGAGTCGCATAGCAGAGGAGGAGGAGCCAATGAGGAGGCGGGTGTATCTGGACGGCAGCTGAAAGGTAAGAAGGTGTTACGTCTTTATCTGTCTGGGAAACGGTGTTACGTCTTTATCTGTCTGGGAAACGGTGTTACGGCTTTATCTGCCTGGGAAACGGTGTTACGGCTTTATCTGTCTGGGAAACAGTGTTACGGCTTTATCTGTCTGGGAAACGGTGTTACGGCTTTATCTGTCTGGGAAACAGTGTTACGGCTTTATCTGTCTGGGAAACGATGTTACGTTTTTATCTGTCTGGGAAACGGTGTTACGTCTTTATCTGTCTGGGAAACGATGTTACGTCTTTATCTGTCTGGGAAACGGTGTTACGTCTTTAAATGTCTGGGAAACGGTGTTACGTCTTTAAATGTCTGGGAAACGGTGTTACGTCTTTATCTGTCTGGGAAACGGTGTTACGTCTTTAAATGTCTGGGAAACGGTGTTACGTCTTTATCTGTCTGGGAAACGGTGTTACGTCTTTAAATGTCTGGGAAACGGTGTTACGTCTTTATCTGTCTGGGAAACGATGCTACGTCTTTATCTGTCTGGGAAACGGTGTTACGTCTTTATCTGTCTGGGAAACGTCGTTACGTCTTTATCTGTCTGGGAAACGGTGTTACGTCTTTATCTGTCTGGGAAACAGGGAGGAAACAAGAGGTTCCACATGGAACTGATGAAGGTTCATTTACAGATGTCTCTACCAATTAACACTGTGGATGTATTACACACTAATACTACATAATGTGTGTAGTATTACACACAAAACCTCCTCACACACTTTATTGCCTGTACAGCTTTGATCTGGTCATCTAATACACATTGTATATCTACTAGAAGACGTCTGGTCATCTAATACACATTGTATATCTACTAGAAGACCTCTAGTCATCTAATACACATTGTATATCTACTAGAAGACCTCTAGTCATCTAATACACATTGTATATATACTAGAAGACATCTAGTCATCTAATACACATTGTATATCTACTAGAAGACGTCTGGTCATCTAATACACATTGTATATCTACTAGAAGACCTCTAGTCATCTAATACACATTGTATATCTACTAGAAGACATCTAGTCATCTAATACACATTGTATATCTACTAGAAGTTCTCACGTCTAGAGTTGGACACCTACGTGTCACTGCCTATGTGACAGATATGTCCATATATGGAGATCTGTGTGTGATCTCTGTGTCTTTGTCCCTTTTAGTCCCATGTATGGTGATCCACATGCCCAGTATATGCCCACTTGCCCATATATGGGCATGCTGATGTAACTCTTCATAGGGGTGGGCATGACAACTTGTAGATCAGTGCAGGCGAACGTTAATAAAGTAAAGCCAACTCTCACGTGTAATGAGAATAAGAAGTTAGATTACAACGTTTAACCTCACGACCAAAGGCTACTAAACCTGGAATGGATTTTATAAAAGCCCTTTTTACTGAACAAATGGATTTTATAAAAGCCCTTTTTACTGAACAAATGGATTTTATAAAAGCCCTTTCTACTGAACAATCACTCTCTCACCTGTGTGTGTGTGTGTGTGTGTGTGTGTGTGTGTGTGTGTGTGTGTGTGTGTGTGTGTGTGTGTGTGTGTGTGTGTGTGTGTGTGTGTGTGTGTGTGTGTGTGTGTGTGTGTGTGTGTGTGTGTGTGTGTGCGTGCGTGCGTGCGTGCGTGCGTGCGTGCGTGCATGCATGCATGCATATGTGCGCACGGCGGAGCATGTGTCCGTGAATGCGTGTCCAAAGAACAGCAAAAGCTCTTCAGGAATTTAAGCTCATACACACCTGTAACCTGATTGTCAGGCTGAGAGGAGGAGGCTCCAATTACACCTCCTGCTTGTGTGTGCGCATGTGTGTGTGTGTGTGTGTGTTAATGAGCTCTGTTACTACACAGTCAGCCTTATGCAAGGTGTGGCCAGACTGGCCACTCACTGTTTTCACTTTTCACTGTTTACACTGTCAAACCCTCAGTGTTCCTTTAACTCTGACAGTGTACAAATAGAACCAAATGGACCCGCAAAGGTTTGTACACTCTCAGAGTTACAGACCTGTAAGGGTCCATTTGGTTCCATGTGTACTGTAAGGGTCCATTTGGTTCCATGTGTACACTCAGAGTTACAGACCTGTAAGGGTCCATTTGGTTCCATGTGTACTGTAAGGGTCCATTTGGTTCCATGTGTACACTCTCAGAGTTACAGAACTGTAAGGGTCCATTTGGTTCCATGTGTACACTCAGAGTTACAGACCTGTAAGGGTCCATTTGGTTCCATATGTACACTCTCAGAGTTACAGAACTGTAAATGTCCATTTGGTTCCATGTGTACACTCTCAGAGTTACAGATCTGTAAGGGTAATTTTTTATTTATTTTTTATTAACACATTGTGTGCCAGAGGTTTATTCAAATAGGGTACGTTCAGTGCCTGCATATCTTTCATCCACTTAAGTTGATATGTTTCGTGCTCTAGAAGTCCCGATGCAGAAGTGCATGTAAACAAAGCGTGCGTGAGAGACGGCGGAGGGTCCCGACTAACGCCTGGAACAATGATATTTCTCTAACACGATCCTCCATTGCAGAGTGATCCTCCATTGCAGAGTGATCCTCCATTGCAGAGTGATCCTCCATTGCAGAGTGATCCTCCATTGCAGAGTGATCCTCCATTGCAGAGCGATCCTCCATTGCAGAGTGATCCTCCATTGCAGAGTGATCCTCCATTGCAGAGTGATCCTCCATCCAAAACGTCTCACTTCCACCACATTAAAAAGAAATGGAGATATTAAGCTTTTAGTCAAGGAGTTAAAGGAGAATTTTGGACTAAGTTTTCTTACCTTTTCTATGATGTTATGATATCTTAGGATGAATGGTACAGTAGATACATTTCATAACTCCATCCCGGGTCCACCACAGCTTAAAACGTGCGCGGATAGGCCTTGCGTTAGATCGCATATTTTAATTGCTTTTATTTTATTTTATTTTTTTAGATCTGACGCTCATAGTGACAGAACACTGTCCCAAAAAAAAAGAAAAGCTATTAAAATATGTGATCTAACGCAAGGCCTATATAACCTTAGTCCAAAATTCTCCTTTAACATTGGAGCGGCCGACCGGAAGGTTTTTGGACATGGATCCACATCCGGCCTCTCCTTCTCAGAGACTCCTTAGATGATCCCAAAGTTTCGTTAGAGCGCCCCACGTATAAAAAGCCCACGTATAAAAAAAAAATGGGCCAAAAACGGTCCGGACCGTTTATGGCACATGATGCATGGATTCTCAAAAACGGTCCGGGCCATTTATGGCATCACTGGTGTTAAGCTTTTGCCAATCTGGGAACCCATCGCCAAATAAAAAAGGAAAAACAGCGCCCTCTGCTGTTTTTCACTCTTTCACTTAGCTCTGGGGGGAGCAAAACGTAGCACCCGTGCGCAAGGAAACCAGGGTTTTGGTCTGCCTTCAGCCTTTCACTTCCGGTGGTGCGACTATGTTTTAATTCCCACTAACAATATTTCTACACAGAACACTAACACCACTTCTCCCAGAGAACATGGATCGTTTTGGTTATAAACCCACTTGTTTCTATGATGATTTTTGGTTTGTCTGCTCCGAGGACGCTATTGTTAAATGAGTTTTGGTTTGTTTCTAGTGGGGAAGGATCGGCAGACACGTAAATCCCACCCACTACATTTGATTGGGTAAAGCGCGGCCTGCTTCCTGATCTGAAGGCACGCCCACTTGTAGGCCAGTGCGTACGCGATATGACGAATCCCCCCGACAGATTCAACCGGAGAGCAGAATCTGTTCTTGAGAGATTAAGCTTTTGCAGATACAGGCTTTATATATATATGTCACCGGGTGAATGGAGATCCAGGGTGATTGAAGACAGAGCGCTCGTTTTTAGGCACGGGGCTCCTTCGGGGCGAGGCGGGGCTTTTCGAGGCTCGCGAGGAGGAGGAGGAGGACGACGGCGCTGCGAGGCGGGGGGTTATTACGCGAGGCTCGCGAGGAAGAGGAGCCTCCTCCTCCTCCTCCTCCTCCTCGCGTTTTAAACCGTCCCGTCCTCTCCTTCTCTCCTTCTCCTCCTCCGAGGAGGAGGAGAAGGAGAGCGCGGAGAGGCGGGGCTTTGATGCGCCGACGGAGACCTGTCTTTTGTTGTTCCCCCCCACATAGCAACCAGGAAGGTACGCTAGGGGAACCATAATATCTATGAGGGGAACGCTGAACACGCGTTCACACGCACGGCGCGCCGACTTAGTGGAGCTTGAGGCCGAGGAAGCGCGCCCTCGCGCCTCCAGGCGCGAGTGCCCGCGGTGACCGGCCGACGCTCCACTAGTCGACTCAGCGCCGTTTGATTTGTAAACCGATAGGGACAGAATAGTTCTTTTCATGGATCACTGTGTGCGTGTGTGTGTGTGTGTGTGTGTGTGTGTGTGTGTGTGTGTGTGTGTGTGTGTGTCAGGGAGAAACTAAAACAAAAGCCAGCAGAACACAATAAAAGTATCTTAACAGTCCATTGAAAGCATGAGCGCGTGTGCGTGCGCGCGCATGTGTGTGTGTGTGTGTGTGACTGTGTGTGTGTGGGTGGTCGCGGCCATATGTGCTTGTGCACAAGCCTGGCTTGTGGCTCCCTCTAGTGTTTCTTCTACAGAATTGCTGGGTGGGTAAAAACGAGCGAGCCTTCTTCAATCACCCTGGTTCTCCATTCACCCTGTAACATATATATATATATATATATATATATATATATATATATATATATATATATATATATATATATATATATATATATATAAACTGAATGTTTGATGATTTAATGTCCTTGAGCTTCATGGGATTACAGTCACATACTGAGGAGGTGTTTGTTCAGCCTCTTAAAGGCATGAATACTACTTGATGTAATGTCTCCAACAACCTGCAGGGGGAAGGCTGTTCCATGTTGTGATAGCAAAGCAAAGCAAAGCAAAGTTTGTTGTTTACCCAGGGTGTTGGACTAAGTGCGAAACTTATTTACAGCCAGACCCTGCATGGAAGCCTTGCTCAAGGGCTATTCAGCGGTGATTGATGTGATGAATTGGGGAATCGAACTAGGGACCTTCCGGTATCAAGGCCGCCCCTCTAACCACTAGGCCACCGCTGCCACTAGCAGAGTGGAGAAGGCTCCTATCAAGGCATTTGGTGTTTGACTTGAGGATGGTCAGAGCGTGGCTTGGTAGTACCCTCCGGGTGATATGACCTGGGATGTGAGCTTGGGGCAGCAGTGCTTTGAGATCCACTGGACAGCTGGGAGTGTGCATCTTATAAAGAACAGTTGTTGCTGCAACTGTTCGACGATGACTCAGCTTACTGATGGCATATTGCTGTAGGGCAAGGTCCTCATCCACCCGATGATTTTTAGAGCCTTTTTTTGGATGATGTCTAGCTTAAGTGCATTAGCGTTAGCCGCGCTTGGCTAATAATAATAAACTTTATTTGTATAGCACCTTTCATGACATGAAATGCAGCTCAAAGTGCTTTAATAGTCATGTAACCCAACTAACGGCGATTTAGGGCTTATGTGGGCGCACCATCTACAATGGACTAACTGAGCAGGAAGGAATAGTAACATTCACCACACTAACTGTCATTGTTGACAACGTGATTTCACATCTGCGTCAGCCACGACAACCACGTTAGCGTTAGCTACATGCTACGGTAAAAGTGCGTTAGCCACTATAATGGCAGCTTTTACATGTTACTTTATGTAAGTTAAACAGATCAGGAAGATGCAGGACTCAGTTGTCAGGAACCAAACTCCATCGTTTATTGTAGATCTCATCACAGCAGAGAGAGACTAGTGTCTCCCTCCAGGGCTTCCCCCATCACTCCCCAACACCAATGTCTTACACATATTTATACTGGCAGGATGGTACACAGAGGTATAACAACAGATCGTCACTCCTCACATGGGCTTTATTCTATAACTGACTCACCCAGAGTCAGTATGTTTGAAATAGGTTAGCATGAGTCGACTGTTTGTAAAGGAGTCTGTCAGGGAGAGGAGTTTAACAAGGAAGAACAGGTGATGATTGTTGCATCTACTAATACATTCAATTAATCAATACCACAATGACTGTTATATGAATTTTATCCACTACACCACTAATCACTCAAATACAACGAACGCTATCACAGTAGTGGACATAAACATTGGTTACATTAGTAGCAGGCTGCAGTGACATAAAAGTCTTGACAATATGAATGACAGGGCGATTTATCAGAGAAATGAGGGTGATTGTACTGTCCAGCTCAGCTCGTCCTACTCTCACTGAGCCCTGTTGTTGCTGCGTCTGCCGTCTGCCTGTAATGGCGACAGCAAGCAAGCTCTCTGCGATGCCATGCCATTGTCTGGAAACTGGCCTCAGGATGACACGACCAATGAGAGTGAGCGCTTTCGTTGTTGCTAAGATACGGTGTATGGCATATGGCATCTCTGCCCCATAGCTTGTGGATCTCTGTCACATGATTGGCGTAGCCTGCGTTGCCAGGTCTGCCTTTTGTATAATCGATTTTGGTCTTATTTGGGCGCGCATTTGGGCTCGTTTGCATAGACCACGGCAGCGCTTGTTTCTTTCCCGTTTGACTGATGTGGCAAAGGTGCTCAGTTAGGTGAAACGAACCATCCGGAAGTAAATTGCGAGCAGAAAAATATGACACTTTATGACACTTTATGATTATTAGAAAAGGAGACACATGTAAAGGTTGAAAATAAAGTAGAAGTACTTATATACTTTTGCATGAGGGATTTTTGTAGCAAGTTAGGAGAGAAGTGGAGCAGTGGTTTGGCCGTGAGTTGTTCCTAAGAGGTTGAGTTTCCAAAGGCGCGCGGCTCTCTGATTGTATGGTTCCATGTGTACACTCTCAGAGTTACAGACCTGTAAGGGTCCATTTGGTTCCATGTGTACACTCTAAGAGTTACAGACCTGTAAGGGTCCATTTGGTTCCATGTGTACATTCTAAGAGTTACAGACCTGTAAGGGTCCATTTGGTTCCATTTGTACACTCAGAGTTAGACGTGACTCAGGGTGATAAGGAACTAATGCATAAGGGACCAGTTTGTACACTGTCCGTGAACGGGCCTGTTGGATGCCCCGCCCACTATATGCCCCACCCACTATAATATTATTTAAATGTAATACAACTAACTGGTAGTTCTGAGCAAGCAACCTGATTGGTTGAAATAGGCTCTCTAACCCTAGACATATTTAAAGCAGAGAGACATGTTTAAAGCAGAGAGACATGCGTTTAAAGCACAGAGACATGTTTAAAGCACAGAGACATGATTAAAGCAGAGAGACATGTTTAAAGCAGAGAGACATGATTAAAGCAGAGAGACATGTTTAAAGCAGAGAGACATGTTTAAAGCACAGAGACATGTTTAAAGCACAGAGACATGTTTAAAGCAGAGAGACATGTTTAAAGCACAGAGACATGTTTAAAGCACAGAGACATGTTTAAAGCACAGAGACATGTTTAAAGCACAGAGACATGTTTAAAGCACAGAGACATGTTTAAAGCAGAGAGACATGTTTAAAGCACAGAGACATGTTTAAAGCACAGAGACATGTTTAAAGCACAGAGACATGTTTAAAGCAGAGAGACATGTTTAAAGCAGAGAGACATATTTAAAGCACAGAGACATGTTTAAAGCACAGAGACATGTTTAAAGCACAGAGACATGTTTAAAGCAGAGAGACATATTTAAAGCACAGAGACATATTTAAAGCACAGAGACATGTTTAAAGCACAGAGACATGTTTAAATTAGAGAGACTTGTTTAAAACAGAGAGTCATATTTAAAGCAGAGAGACATGTTTAAAGCAGAGAGACATGTTTAAAGCAGAGACACATATTTAAAGCACAGAGACATATTTAAAGCAGAGAGACATGTTTAAAGCACAGAGACATATTTAAAGCAGAGAGACATGTTTAAAGCAGAGAGACATATTTAAAGCAGAGAGACATGTTTAAAGCACAGAGACATATTTAAAGCAGAGAGACATGTTTAAAGCAGAGAGACATATTTAAAGCAGAGAGACATATTTAAAGCACAGAGACATATTTCAAGCAGAGAGACATGTTTAAAGCAGAGAGACATGTTTAAAGCACAGAGACATGTTTAAAGCACAGAGACATGTTTAAAGCACAGAGACATGTTTAAAGCAGAGAGACTTGTTTAAAGCAGAGAGACATGTTTAAATCACAGAGACTTGTTTAAAGCAGAGAGACATGTTTAAAGCACAGAGACATGTTTAAAGCAGAGAGACATGTTTAAAGCACAGAGACATGTTTAAAGCAGAGAGACATGTTTAAAGCAGAGAGACATGTTTAAAGCACAGAGACATGTTTAAAGCAGAGAGACATGTTTAAAGCAGAGAGACATGTTTAAAGCAGAGAGACATGTTTAAAGCACAGAGACATGTTTAAAGCACAGAGACATGTTTAAAGCAGAGAGACATATTTAAAGCAGAGAGACATATTTAAAGCACAGAGACATGTTTAAAGCACAGAGACATGTTTAAAGCAGAGAGACATGTTTAAAGCACAGAGACATGTTTAAAGCACAGAGACATGTTTAAAGCACAGAGACATGTTTAAAGCACAGAGACATGTTTAAAGCAGAGAGACATATTTAAAGCAGAGAGACATATTTAAAGCACAGAGACATATTTAAAGCACAGAGACATGTTTAAAGCACAGAGACATGTTTAAAGCACAGAGACATGTTTAAAGCAGAGAGACATATTTAAAGCAGAGAGACATATTTAAAGCAGAGAGACATGTTTAAAGCACAGAGACATGTTTAAAGCACAGAGACATATGTTTAAAGCACAGAGACATGTTTAAAGCAGAGAGACATGTTTAAAGCAGAGAGACATGTTTAAAGCACAGAGACATGTTTAAAGCAGAGAGACATATTTAAAGCAGAGAGACATGTTTAAAGCACAGAGACATGTTTAAAGCACAGAGACATGTTTAAAGCAGAGAGACATGTTTAAAGCACAGAGACATGTTTAAAGCAGAGAGACATGTTTAAAGCACAGAGACATATTTAAAGCAGAGAGACATGTTTAAAGCACAGAGACATGTTTAAAGCACAGAGACATGTTTAAAGCAGAGAGACATGTTTAAAGCAGAGAGACATGTTTAAAGCAGAGAGACATGTTTAAAGCACAGAGACATGTTTAAAGCAGAGAGACATGTTTAAAGCACAGAGACATGTTTAAAGCAGAGAGACATGTTTAAAGCACAGAGACATGTTTAAAGCACAGAGACATGTTTAAAGCAGAGAGACATGTTTAAAGCACAGAGACATGTTTAAAGCAGAGAGACATGTTTAAAGCACAGAGACATGTTTAAAGCACAGAGACATGGACATGTTTAAAGCACAGAGACATGTTTAAAGCACAGAGACATGTTTAAAGCAGAGAGACATGTTTAAAGCACAGAGACATGTTTAAAGCAGAGAGACATGTTTAAAGTAGAGAGACATGTTTAAAGCACAGAGACATGTTTAAAGCAGAGAGACATGTTTAAAGCACAGAGACATGTTTAAAGCACAGAGACATGTTTAAAGCAGAGAGACATGTTTAAAGCACAGAGACATGTTTAAAGCAGAGAGACATGTTTAAAGCACAGAGACATGTTTAAAGCACAGAGACATGGACATGTTTAAAGCACAGAGACATGTTTAAAGCAGAGAGACATGTTTAAAGCACAGAGACATGTTTAAAGCACAGAGACATGTTTAAAGCACAGAGACATGTTTAAAGCAGAGAGACATGTTTAAAGCAGAGAGACATGTTTAAAGCACAGAGACATGTTTAAAGCAGAGAGACATGTTTAAAGCAGAGAGACATGTTTAAAGCAGAGAGACATATTTAAAGCAGAGAGACATGTTTAAAGCACAGATACATGTTTAAAGCACAGAGACATGTTTAAAGCACAGAGACATGTTTAAAGCACAGAGACATGTTTAAAGCACAGAGACATGTTTAAAGCACAGAGACATGTTTAAAGCACAGAGACATGTTTAAAGCAGAGAGACATATTTAAAGCAGAGAGACATATTTAAAGCACAGAGACATGTTTAAAGCACAGAGACATGTTTAAAGCACAGAGACATGTTTAAAGCACAGAGACATGTTTAAAGCAGAGAGACATATTTAAAGCAGAGAGACATGTTTAAAGCACAGAGACATGTTTAAAGCACAGAGACATGTTTAAAGCACAGAGACATGTTTAAAGCAGAGAGACATATTTAAAGCAGAGAGACATAGAAATGAAGTCAGTACAGCTAGGTGTGAAATGTTTCCGGGACTTTGTGCAAAACACAAAGCAACTTTTACAAAAGCGCATCTCAACATCATTCATCTGGAGTTTTATGGCTCAGTTATACATTGCCAGGGTAAGCACTACTCCTTTAGTAGCTACGTTGGGTTGAGAGTTGGCATCAAGCCTGGAATTTCGTCATTTTAGGTTCAAGGCCACTTAGCCTTTGGTGTTTTTGACACCAAAGGCTTTAACTTGAAGGTTAAGGATGATTTCATCGTTGTTTACTTTCCCTTTAGTATTGTGGGTGTCGCTAACCTTTTGGAGGTATTTAGTCAGTATGCGGGTATTGAGGGCATTGAGAGTCAAATTGATTATTTTGAAAGCCAATCCCATGTGTAGTTGTTTAACCCTGTCTTCTCCCCTGAGCCAGCCTGATGTGTGGGGAAAAGGTGGGGCATGGACCCCAGGCAGAGAAGTAGTCGAATCAGTTTGTTTTGGGAGGTCTGAAGCTTAGTCTTTAGTGACATTGAGATGAAGGAGTACCTGGAGGTGCAGCATAGTCAAAAAGGGGCTGAATGAAGGCTCCAGAGATCACTTTTTTTGACAAAAGAGGAAATCTGCCCAAAGTATATGCCATACTTCACTGTTGGTTTGTCCCAACATGAGGACATACACTAGATTTAATTATAAGGGTGTTAACATCTCCAATGTCACTGTGCTAAATGTTGCTCTATTTATCAGATCATTCTGGCATATTCTTTGACCTCTTCATTACACCAAACATTAAGACTGGATCTGAAACTATTAAAAAGATACATTAATGAGAATACCACTTTATACCACAATAACACTTTTTATGGAAGCCATCAAAGCTCCAAATCATGTTGATGATAAATTAATGACCAATAAGCAAACAGCACCATGGAGAAACACTCTCTAAAATATGTCATATTTTATTTGATTTGATTTGATACAGTTACCTGGATAAAACGTACAGATTAACACATTTAACATCAACTTTATTATATTATGAAAGAATGTGCTCCTCCTCTTTCCAGACTCCTCCCCCCAGCTGCAGGGGACAGGGGCGGGGCCTAAGAAGATGGGCGTGACTTCGGCCGTGTCCGACGAATCAGTGGCCGGCGACAGCGGCGTGTACGAGCCGTCGGAACGCAGGTGGGCGGGGCTCCTTTACTTTTAAATTAATTAATTAATTAATTAATTGATTTATATATAGCATTATATTTAATTAAAAATATTATCAATGAATCAATTTACCTTTTAAAGGGTTAACCACCTCACCTTATAGTACACAGTGATGTAACCAACACAGCTGCATAAGGACCTTATAGTACACAGTGATGTAAACAACACAGCTGCATAAGGACCTTATAGTACACAGTGATGTAACCAACACAGCTGCATAAGGACCTTATAGTACACAGTGATGTAAACACAGCTGCATAAGGACCTTATAGTACACAGTGATGTAACCAACACAGCTGCATAAGGACCTTATAGTACACAGTGATGTAAACAACACAGCTGCATAAGGACCTTATAGTACACAGTGATGTAAGCAACACAGCTGCATAAGGACCTTATAGTACACAGTGATGTAAGCAACACAGCTGCATAAGGACCTTATAGTACACAGTGATGTAAGCAACACAGCTGCATAAGGACCTTATAGTACACAGTGATGTAACCAACACAGCTGCATAAGGACCTTATAGTACACAGTGATGTAACCAACACAGCTGCATAAGGACCTTATAGTACACAGTGATGTCAGCAACACAGCTGCATAAGGAACTTATAGTACACAGTGATGTAAGCAACACAGCTGCACAAGGACCTTATAGTACACAGTGATGTAAGCAACACAGCTGCATAAGGACCTTATAGTACACAGTGATGTCAGCAACACAGCTGCATAAGGACCTTATAGTACACAGTGATGTCAGCAACACAGCTGCACAAGGACCTTATAGTACACAGTGAAGGACCTTATAGTACACAGTGATGTAAACAACACAGCTGCATAAGGACCTTATAGTACACAGTGATGTCAGCAACACAGTTGCACTGCATAAGGACCTTATAGTACACAGTGATGTAAGCAACACAGCTGCATAAGGACCTTATAGTACACAGTGATGTAAGCAACACAGCTGCATAAGGCTGACCTTATAGTACACAGTGATGTCAGCAACACAGCTGCATAAGGCTGACCTTATAGTACACAGTGATGTATTATATATTTAACTTTTTTAAATCTATTGAAATGATAGATCTGCTACTTTTTCAGCTCTAGGCTTACATTAAAAAAGTCCCATAAACCCTGCAGTTGATAAGAAGGCTTGTTAGCTCTCATGCATTGAAGGCATGAGCTCGGCTCTGGGCTCTCCCTAGCCTGGCAGAGGGAGTGTAGCGCCCAGGGATTACTTAGACAATTGGCACTGGGTTAGAAAAATGGGATTGCAAAATCGTGGGATAAATGATAGTAAATTGTGTGTGTGTGTGTGTGTGTGTGTGTGTGTGTGTGTGTGTGTGTGTGTGTGTGTGTAGTCCGGGCCTCGCTGCAGATGCGTTACAGGGTTGCTATGACGACAGGCAGAGCATGATGGACCGTTCTCCCAGAGTGCACCTGGGCCTGCGCTACCAGAGCAAAGAGCAGCGCTTCAGCGTCCAAATCACACAACTACACAACTGTAGCGCCCTCTGTCTGCCGGAGGACCACACAATGTAAGGCTTACTGTGTGTGTGTGTGTGTGTGTGTTTGGTGTGAGCTTGTAGATCTGCTTCTTCTATACACGCATAACTAAGTAGTTAATAGTTAATCGATGAAAATAACTGACTAAGTATAACTCACTTGAATCTGGACCTGTGTTGACCCCCAGGTATGTGACCTTTGACCTTGTGTCCTCCCCCCAGGTATGTGACCTTTGACCTTGTGTCCTCCCCCCAGGTATGTGCGTGTGGCCGTGCTGCCTTGCTCAGCGGACTCAACCCGCTGCCTGTTCCGAAGCCGCGGCTCGCTCGCCCGAGGGGATGCCGTGGAGGTGAACGAGGTGTTCGCCGTGCAGATGTCCCACAATGCACTGCGGCAGAAGACCCTGAGGGTGGACGTGTGTCGACAGACCGGCCACGCCCCCGGCAGAGAAGACTGTCTGGTGCGTTTTTACACACCGTTTTACACACCGTTTTACACGCCGTTTTACACACCGTTTTACACACCGTTTTACACACTGTTTTACACACCGTTTTACACATCGTTTTACACACCGTTTTACACACCGTTTTACACACCGTTTTACACACCGTTTTACACATCGTTTTACACACCGTTTTACACGCCGTTTTACACACCGTTTTACACACCGTTTTACACACCGTTTTACACACCGTTTTACACACCGTTTTACACACCGTTTTACACACCGTTTTACACACTGTTTTACACACCGTTTTACACATCGTTTTACACACCGTTTTACACGCCGTTTTACACACCGTTTTACACACCGTTTTACACACCGTTTTACACACCGTTTTACACACTGTTTTACACACCGTTTTACACATCGTTTTACACACCGTTTTACACGCCGTTTTACACACCGTTTTACACACCGTTTTACACACCGTTTTACACACCGTTTTACACACTGTTTTACACACCGTTTTACACACCGTTTTACACACCGTTTTACACACCGTTTTACACACTGTTTTACACACCGTTTTACACACTGTTTTACACACCGTTTTACACACCGTTTTACACACTGTTTTACACACCGTTTTACACACCGTTTTACACACCGTTTTACACACTGTTTTACACACCGTTTTACACACCGTTTTACACACCGTTTTACACACTGTTTTACACACCGTTTTACACACCGTTTTACACACCGTTTTACACACCGTTTTACACACTGTTTTACACACCGTTTTACACACTGTTTTACACACCGTTTTACACACTGTTTTACACACCGTTTTACACACCGTTTTACACACCGTTTTACACACCGTTTTACACACTGTTTTACACACCGTTTTACACACCGTTTTACACACCGTTTTACACACTGTTTTACACACCGTTTTACACACCGTTTTACACACCGTTTTACACACCGTTTTACACACTGTTTTACACACCGTTTTACACACTGTTTTACACACCGTTTTACACACCGTTTTACACACTGTTTTACACACCGTTTTACACACTGTTTTACACACCGTTTTACACACTGTTTTACACACCGTTTTACACACCGTTTTACACACCGTTTTACACACCGTTTTACACACCGTTTTACACACCGTTTTACACACTGTTTTACACACTGTTTTACACACTGTTTTACACACTGTTTTACACACCCTTTTACACTGTCAACATATATACTGTGAGATATAACCCTCTTCTCTTCTCTTCTCTTCTCTTCTCTTCTCTTCTCTTCTCTTCTCTTCTCTTCTCTTCTCTTCTCTTCTCTTCTCTTCTCTTCTCTTCTCTTCTCTTCTCTTCTCTTCTCTTCTCTTCTCCTCTCCTCTCCTCTCCAGGCAGGAGCACAGATCAGTCTAGCAGATGTGTCCTGCTCAGCAGACAGATGTTCTAAGTGGTACAACCTGCTAAGCCACGCCCCCATGCCAGACAGACACAGACAGACGGACGGCCACACAGACGGGGTAGGAAGGAGGGTTTCTCACAGTGGGTGTCATGCCCTAGGGTGCCCTTGGACCCTAGGGTGTCATGTGACCCTAGGGTGCCCTGATATAAGTCAGAGAGTGCCGCAGAATACCTTGATAATATTTGGGATTCATCAACATCACTTCAGTTTAACCTCCTCTAGACTTAAAACAGACCTGAGATGCACTGTACTGGTGCCTTATGGTTAGGGTAACACTGTACTGGTGCCTTATGGTTAGGGTACCACTGTACTGGTGCCTTATGGTCAGGGTACCCTAGGGAACACTGTATTGGTGTGTTAGGGTTAGGGTAACACTGTGCTTGGTGTGTACTTGTGTGTACTTGTGTGTACTTGGTGTGCTCTTATTCAATCCACACCAAATCTCTTCGCCAAAAATAGCAGATCTACAAGCTCACAATGACTTGTTGTGAGCTTGTAGATCTGCTATTGTTTGTGCCAGGAACCCCCAGAAGCAAAGATTTGAGTTAAACTTTTTATTAAACTTAAAAAATATATATATATATAAAATATGGATAAAGTGGTTAAAATGAACTAATTAGGTAATATCAGGTAAACAGAAAATATAAATAAAATAATAAATAAATGATACTTAAATGGTGTTATTCATAAGAACAGTCGTCACCAGCCTGTCACCTGTGGCGTCCCCCAGAGATCTGTCCTGGGCCCCACTCTGTTCACTTGAAATTTTTCAAATGTAAAGTGCATTATAAACTAGAAAAAGTGCTCCTCGGAGCACAGGTCTCCGCCAGGTCAGGTAGGTTATTGTGGGCCAGCAATGTCCGGAATTCGCCAATTAGGATGGAATATGAAAAATTGGACGGAACCATCTTGACTATAGAGATAATGTGTACCGATTTGCATGATGTTTGGACAACATTTGTATGAGTAATAGCTATAAAAAATAAACGTGTTGCAAAAATCGGCCTCCTGACGGCGCTATAATAGGGCAATGTTAAAAGGGATGAATTGGTTCCTCAACGTAGTGCAAATGTGCGTGCAAAGTTTCACCGCAATCGGACGCTGTGTTCATGATTTGCGGAATTTTGTGCAAAACTTGCAAACTTTAGATGTCAATCTGAGCCAATCAGGATGGAATATGAAAAATCAAACAGATCCGTCTTGATCACATGACTATAGAGATCATGTGTACCGATTTGCGTAACATTTGGATAAAATCTGAAGGCTTAATATAAAAAAATAGTTTTACATAAGTCGGCCTCCTGGTGGCGCTATGAAAGGCAAATGTGAAAAATGCAGGGCAAAGGTTTTTCCTTGGCATCTAGAGAGAGTGCATACAAAACATGAATCGGCCTGTTACAGCGCCACCATGAGGCTGATTTGAAAAATCAGCCTAATGGGAATATGTGTGCAAAATTTCACAGATATTGCATACTGTGTTCATGATTTGAGGCATTTTGTTCAAAACGGAGCACTCCTGCAAACCAATCCAATCAGGATGGAATATGAAAAATCAGAAATACCCGTTTGGTTTAATGATTATAGAGATACTGTGTACCGATGTGCAGGATTTTGGACAAAATCTGTAGGAGTACTGTAAAAAAATGTGTTTAGCACAAATCGGCCTCCTGGTGGCGCTATAAAAGGCCCAAGTGAAAAATTTGGGGCAGAGGTTCTGCTGTGGCATTCAGGGAGTGTGTGTGCACAGTTTGGCTGCGATCAAGCCAACGGTGCCGGAGATTAGCTTTACACAGACAGAATGACGGACGGACAGGGGGTAAAACATACTCTCACCATGCTTTTCGGCCTAGCGGAGACAATAAAATCAATTTTTTTCTATTATTATTATTATGTTTAAAAATATAAGAATAAACTATGTAGAGAAGTGCATTTTTTTAAAGAATTAAAAATGTCTGTTTAAGATCCGAAATGACATGTTTACTGTGTGTGTGTGTGTGTGTGTGTGTGTGTGTGTGTGTGTGTGTGTGTGTGTGTGTGTGTGTGTGTGTGTGTGTGTGTGTGTGTGTGTGTGTGTGTGTGTGTGTGTGTGTGTGTGTGTGTGTGTTCCAGACTTGTGTTTCCATCAATGAGAGACAAGCAGGAAGTCTAGAGGGAGCGAATGAGGAAAATGAATGGTTTGTTTTAACATCACAACTATATATATATATATATACCTCCTCTCCTCTCCTCTTCCCATATTAAGAGGATTCTACTGTCAAGGTGTTGAAGGGGTTAAACTTTGTTCACGTTGTATTTTAAGGACAGGAATTATTTTTGTCATTTAACTGATCTAATCACATGGATTAATTTAAGTATCAATATTATGCTATTGCATTTTTCCAACTTTATTTTATACAAATAAGCCTTATTTAATTAAAAGGCATTAATATTAATTCATACCAATTAATTTAATTAAGAAGCACAAAATTATCACCAAAAAAAATGTTTTAATGAAGTGTTGTTTAAGCTCAAACTCTGTCTGTCTCTCAGGCATGGGGAGCCCCTTGAGGCGGACATGTTTGATGAGGAGGAAGGAGGGGTGTGTCGTGTACACAGGGGGGAAGGGGAGGAGCCTCTGGATGAAGAGGAGGAGTTCTACCCCGACAGCAGCCAATGGGAGGCAGAGGAGGGGGAGAAACAGGAAGTGATTAAAGCCCCTCCTCCTACGGTGGCCATGATGACAGAGAGGGTCAGTGTCTTATTTATTATTATTATTATTAGTGTTACGACCCCTAGTCTAGGGCTAGGGGAAGCAACATAAAATGCATGAGGACAAAGGATTTAAAACGGAATATATATATATTATAAACAAAAAGTATAAAGAGTTACAAAAATATAGATAACCTGGAGATGCCTAACCTATAACATAATACTAAACTAAACACACATAATCAAAGAGTTACAGTCTCTAGTCTTTCCTAAAGAAAGACAAACATAAGGTTGGGTGAGAGAACAGAGGGATGGATTCTCTGCTGCTGTTAAGCTGACAGTCCTCTGCAGCTATGATTTCAAACTGAGGCTTTATAGAGGAGCAGAAGTGGCCACGCCCAATCAGCAGCCATGAACATTAGTGAACCAGCGAATCAGTGGCAGGGACGATTCCCCACAGCTGTCAGACATTTGGCAATCAGCAGCACTTCTCTCCACCTCAGAGACAGGAATGACAGAATACAAAAGCAACACACAATTACAATATGTCTAAAGAAATAACTAATACGAAATACGGTTGGCCATAACAATTAGTATTGTTATTATATCAGTAGTCATTTTATTATTTTATGTATTATTCATTATTTTATTATTAGTATTGTTATTATGTCAGTGCTTATTTTAATATTTATTATTATATTATGAGTATTATTATTGTGTCAGTAATGCATACAGCTATACTATGATTAATGTTGTATTCTTTATTTATTATTACATATTATTTTATTATTATTATTATTATTATGTCAGTAGTGCATACAAGCATACTATGAACATTTATTTATTATTTAATATTAATACTAATATTATTATTATTATGTCAGTAGTGCATACAAGCATACTATGAACATTTATGTATTATTATGTATTATTTTATATTAATACTATTATTATTATTATTATTATTATTATGTCAGTAGTGCATACAAGCATACTATGAACATTTATTTATTATTATTTATTATTTTATAATTAGTATTATTATTATGTCAGTAGTGCATACAAGCATACTATGAACATTTATTATTATAATGTAATATTAATATGAATACTAATAGTATTATTATTATTATGTCAGTAGTGCATACAAGCATACTATGAACATTTATTATTATAATGTAATATTAATATGAATACTAATAGTATTATTATTATTATGTCAGTAGTGCATACAAGCATACTATGAACATTTATTATTATAATGTAATATTAATATGAATACTAATAGTATTATTATTATTATGTCAGTAGTGCATACAAGCATACTATGAACATTTATTATTATAATGTAATATTAATATGAATACTAATAGTATTATTATTATTATGTCAGTATTGCATACAAGCATACTACGAACACAACTCCATGAAACATTCATTTTTCAAACATCACTCCTTCCAGGGTTTTTAAAAGTCTTGTTTGTTCTGAACTAGCTGCCGCCATCTTTGTTCTATACATATATACCTATATGTATATGTATATATATATATATATATATATATATATATATATATATATATATATATGTATATGTATATGTATATGTATATATATATATATATATATATATATATATATATACACATATACATATACATATACATATACATATATATATATATATATATATATATATATGTATATATAGTTTGTTTTGAACTGGCTGCCGCCATCTTTGTTCTTTAGACTCTCATGAGATCCCAAAACCAGACTTTATGAATTGACTGATCGCACAGAGAGTGGAACAACTCTGCCCCCTAGTGAACTCTATGTAAACTTCACCCAAACCAACAGAGTCTCCAATGAAGCTCAGAAGCCAAGTAATGTTTTCTCACCAACAATTATAAATATATGCGTGTGTGTGTGTGTGTGTGTGTGTGTGTGTGTGTGTGTGTGTGTGTGTGTGCAGGTGAACAAGGAGACCAGTATGGGTGGGGGTGGGGGGTGTTCGGTGGTTCGGCCCAAAGAGAAGAGGCTTCAGAACCCAAAGCCCTTCATCAGAGGATCCACCATCATCCACCGCTCCAAGACCTTCTCTCCTGGACCCCAGAGCCACTACATCTGCAGGGTGTGTATACACACACACACACACACACGCACGCACGCACGCACGCACGCACGCACGCACGCACGCACGCACGCACACAACTGAATTGAATTTTATTCAAAAGACTTTGACTAAAACTACATCAATATTTGTGTAAAGATTAACAGTTATTTTATTGTTATTCACAGATAAAACGCAGTGACATTATTTTATCGTTATAAACGGATAAATCGCAGTGACAGTGACATTATTTTATCGTTATAAACAGATAAATCAAAGTGACAGTGACATTATTTTGTTGTTATTCACAGATAAATCAAAGTGACGTTATTTTGTTGTTATTCACAGATAAATCACAGTGACAGTGACATAATTTTATTGTTATTGACAGATAAATCACAGTGACAGTGACGTTATTTTGTTGTTATTGACAGATAAATCACAGTGACAGTGACATAATTTTATTGTTATTGACAGATAAATCACAGTGACAGTGACGTTATTTTGTTGTTATTGACAGATAAATCGCAGTGACAGTGACAGCTCCACTCTGTCTAAGAAGTCTTCGTTCGTCAGAAACGCCTCAGAGAGACGCAGTGTGAGACTGAAGAAGGTACTGGAACCTGTCTGTCTGTCTGTCTGTCTGTCTGTCTGTCTGTCTGTCTGTTTGTCTGTCTGTCAGATCTGTCAGATTTTTCATATTCCATCCTGTTTGGCTAAGATTGCCTTCCAAAGTTTGCATGAGTGGTCTGTTTTGAACAAAATGCCTCAAATCATGAACACAGTGTGTGATTACTGTGAAATTCTGCACACACATTCTCACTAGGCCGAGGAGGAAATGCCACCCTACATGTTTTAAATTGGCCTCATGGTGGCGCTATAACAGGCCGATTCCGTTTTTACCTATAACTGCACCGATCTGTGTAAAATGTTGCACTTAACACTCCCTAGAGACCAAGGAAAAACCTTTGCCCTGCATTTTTCACATCAGCCTTTTATAGCTGTTAGTATGTCTAGTATACTATGTGTAACCAGCTGTTAGTATGTCTAGTATACTATGTGCTACCAACTGTTAGTATGTCTAGTATACTATGTGTTACCAGCTGTTAGTATGTCTAGTATACTATGTGTTACCAGCTGTTAGTATGTCTAGTATACTATGTGTAACCAGCTGTTAGTATGTCTAGTATACTATGTGTTACCAGCTGTTAGTATGTCTAGTATACTATGTGCTACCAGCTGTTAGTATGTCTAGTATACTATGTGCTACCAGCTGTTAGTATGTCTAGTATACTATGTGTTACCAGCTGTTAGTATGTCTAGTATACTATGTGTTACCAGCTGTTAGTATGTCTAGTATACTATGTGTTACCAGCTGTTAGTATGTCTAGTATACTATGTGCTACCAGCTGTTAGTATGTCTAGTATACTATGTGCTACCAGCTGTTAGTATGTCTAGTATACTATGTGTTACCAGCTGTTAGTATGTCTAGTATACTATGTGTTACCAGCTGTTAGTATGTCTAGTATACTATGTGTTACCAGCTGTTAGTATGTCTAGTATACTATGTGCTACCAGCTGTTAGTATGTCTATTATACTATGTGTTACCAGCTGTTAGTATGTCTAGTATACTATGTGTTACCAGCTGTTAGTATGTCTAGTATACTATGTGTTACCAGCTGTTAGTATGTCTAGTATACTATGTGTAACCAGCTGTTAGTATGTCTAGTATACTATGTGTTACCAGCTGTTAGTATGTCTAGTATACTATGTGTTACCAGCTGTTAGTATGTCTAGTATACTATGTGCTACCAGCTGTTAGTATGTCTAGTATACTATGTGTTACCAGCTGTTAGTATGTAAATGGTAAATGGTAAATGGTGCATTTATATAGCGCTTCTATCCGAAGCGCTTTACATTGATTGTGGCATTAACCCATTCATGGCGGAGGAAACCATGCAAGGCACCAACCTGCTCATCGGGAGCAATTAGGGGTTCAGCGTGTTGCTCAAGGTCACTTCGACACTAACTCTAGGGGAGCGCCCCAGCCCGGGATCGAACTGGGAACCTTGCGTTTTTCCAGTTCACTCTACCCAGCCACTCTACCCCTGAGCCACTGCACCCCTGTCTATGTCTATGTCTAGTATACTATGTGTTACCAGCTGTTAGTATGTCTAGTATACTATGTGTTACCAGCTGTTAGTATGTCTAGTATACTTTACCAGCACCACCAGACAGACAGAGGTTTAATATTTAATGTGGGTCTCACTCTCCTGTTTCTGACGTCATACTGGTCTCTAATGTCCCTCCTGGGACTCTGTAGCACACACACACACACACACACATTTCAATTTCTTTATTTGAGTCCACATTTATAAAATACATTACAGGGGCACAAATATTTTTCAGTTGCTTTTGATGTCCCGCACACTAAAAACAACATGTGTCCCAGTGCTTCAGTCCAAACAAGTTCAGAATATAAACAACAAATGCACATGAACTTATTCACAGTTAACATTGGTGATACACTTTAGTCTGCCATATTACCAACGCCGGAGAAAAAGTTATGGGTACAGGAAGCACCTTCTCCTCCAAATAGATCGACTGCCTATAATGGAGGAGATTGAGCAATATGTTGCAAGCTGCTTTGCCTTACACCTGGACAACCCCATAATCCTCAAGCCCCTGACCACCAGCCTGTGGACATGGCCCAAGCTGCCAAATATAAAAACAATGAGCTGGCACTTGTAGCCTAGATGTATAATGGCTTGTACTAATGGCTGGTATTTTACTTGCTTAGTAAGGAAAGCTTCCTCTAAACTTGAATCAAAAGTACAGCCAACTTCCAATAGGAAAACCTCTCTGCACACACACACACACACACACACACACACACACACACACACACACACACACACACACACACACACACACACACACACACACACACACACACACACACACACACACAACCGTACACTCAAACATAAACACAGATATTAAAATAACTCCTCTCCCCTCCCCTCTCTCCTCTCCTCTCCTCTCCTCTCCTCTCCTCTCCTCTCCTCAGCCTCCTTCCAGAGGAGGCTCAGTGGTAGGAGGACCTCCTACGGGGGGGTGTGGGGGTCTAGATGGTCTCTTGAGGACCAGGGGGGGGTCTGGGGGTCTAGATGGTCTCTTGAGGACCAGGGGGGGGTGTGGGGGTCTAGATGGTCTCCTGAGGACCAGCTTGGACCTGGAGTTAGACCTTCAGGTTTACAGAACCAAACAGAGCCGTTTGGACCAGGAGCTGCAGGTTCTCAGGGAGCTGAAGGAGAGCCTGGAGAACGCCAGGACCCAGGGACTCACACAGCTCCCTGCCTGGGTCCTAGAGGACACCAGGTTCAGTCTGCTGCTCAAACACACTGATAAACAGGTACACAACACAACTACACACACAGCTACACACTCTGGGTCCTAGAGGACACCAGGTTCAGTCTGCTGCTCAAACACACTGATAAACAGGTACACAACACAACTACACACACAGCTACACACACTAGGGGTGTGCCGATATATCCTCCCGCGATATATCGCGATACGTTTTCGTGACGATATGTATCGTTTTGGATTTTTTTTTCTTCTTTTTTTTTTACAATTATAATAATCAGGCATGCAAACAGCCCCGAGGTGAAAAGGGTGACAACATGCTGTTTTTTTTCGGGTCAGGTGTCACACTATTGCCCTATTTGGATTCAAAACGGCTAGTGGAAGCTGAAAAGCTACAAGTTTGCATGTCTGAATAATGCAAAAACAGAATTATTTGTTTGCATTTCCTTTTTTTCTCCCCCATATATTTTCATAATAAAAAAAGTGCATATCGTATCGTATCAAAATCGTATCAAAGTTGTGAGCCCAATATCGTATCGTATCGTTTCGTGAAATGAGTGTATCGGCACACCCCTAACACACACAACTACACACTCTGGGTGTGTAGTTGTGTGTACTGGGTGTGTACTGGGTGTGTACTGGGTCCTAAAGGAAGCAGTCTGCTGCTCAAACACACTGATAAACAGGTATAAAACTAGACTAAATGTTAATCTAACACTGACAAACAGAACTGATCTAGGAACAGTTTATTATCATGGTGTTATGATAGGAACAGTTTATTAGCATGGTTTTATGATAGGAACAGTTTATTATCATGGTGTTATGATAGGAACAGTTTATTATCATGGTGTTATGATAGGAACAGTTTATTAGCATGGTTTTATGATAGGAACAGTTTATTATCATGGTGTTATGATAGGAACAGTTTATTATCATGGTGTTATGATAGGAACAGTTTATTATCATGGTGTTATGATAGGAACAGTTTATTATCATGGTGTTATGATAGGAACAGTTTATTATCATGGTGTTATGATAGGAACAGTTTATTATCATGGTGTTATGATAGGAACAGTTTATTATCATGGTGTTATGATAGGAACAGTTTATTAGCATGGTGTTATGATAGGAACAGTTTATTATCATGGTGTTATGATAGGAACAGTTTATTATCATGGTGTTATGATAGGAACAGTTTATTATCATGGTGTTATGATAGGAACAGTTTATTATCATGGTGTTATGATAGGAACAGTTTATTAGCATGGTGTTATGATAGGAACAGTTTATTATCATGGTGTTATGATAGGAACAGTTTATTAGCATGGTGTTATGATAGGAACAGTTTATTAGCATGGTTTTATGATAGGAACAGTTTATCAGCATGGTGTTATGATAGGAACAGTTTATTATCATGGTGTTATGATAGGAACAGTTTATCAGCATGGTTTTATGATAGGAACAGTTTATTATCATGGTGTTATGATAGGAACAGTTTATTATCATGGTGTTATGATAGGAACAGTTTATTATCATGGTGTTATGATAGGAACAGTTTATTATCATGGTGTTATTATAGGAACAGTTTATTATCATGGTGTTATGATAGGAACAGTTTATTAGCATGGTGTTATGATAGGAACAGTTTATTAGCATGGTGTTATGATAGGAACAGTTTATTAGCATGGTGTTATGATAGGAACAGTTTATTATCATGGTGTTATGATAGGAACAGTTTATTAGCATGGTGTTATGATAGGAACAGTTTATTAGCATGGTGTTATGATAGGAACAGTTTATCAGCATGGTGTTATGATAGGAACAGTTTATTAGCATGGTGTTATGATAGGAACAGTTTATCATCATGGTGTTATGATAGGAACAGTTTATTATCATGGTGTTATGATAGGAACAGTTTATTATCATGGTGTTATGATAGGAACAGTTTATTATCATGGTGTAATGATAGGAACAGTTTATTAGCATGGTGTTATGATAGGAACAGTTTATTATCATGGTGTTTTGATAGGAACAGTTTATTATCATGGTTTTATGATAGGAACAGTTTATTATCATGGTGTTATGATAGGAACAGTTTATTAGCATGGTGTTATGATAGGAACAGTTTATTATCATGGTGTTATGATAGGAACAGTTTATTATCATGGTGTTATGATAGGAACAGTTTATTATCATGGTGTTATGATAGGAACAGTTTATTATCATGGTTTTATGATAGGAACAGTTTATTAGCATGGTGTTATGATAGGAACAGTTTATTATCATGGTGTTATGATAGGAACAGTTTATTATCATGGTGTTATGATAGGAACAGTTTATTATCATGGTGTTATGTCTGTTCTGTCCATCAGACTCATGAAGAACAGATCCAGGAACAGCGGGTGGAGAAAATGATGCGAGCAGCAGCCAAGGACGTTCATAAGATGAGACAGAGCTGTAACGAGGTCCCTGAGGTCCAGAACTTCAGGTGAGATTACGAGGTTAACGAGGTTAACGAGGTTAACTCTTTGACTTCCAGAAATAAAACATTGTTTGCTAAAGCCACTGCCAGTGATGTTCGAGGGTTTTCCTGGCCTTTGATCGGTGTAAAAAATGTTAGCCTTTAACACTTGCGTGACTAACCCATCAATCTGACCGATTTTTAGACTTTAAAGTGGATTATCTTCTCTCATGGAGCTCTGAGGAAGTTCCCCTTTCATGACTTTTCCTAAATATTCCATTCAAATCATCTGTTTTTTATTAAAAAAAATATCTCCATTCTAAATATGAAATTAGCTACACATATACCATCTCTGGTGTTATATTTCGGCTATTTTCACCGGACTCACCCCTCTCTCCCCCAGGCAAGAGCCTTTCACACCTCCAGACCCCCCGCACTGGCCCCTCCCCCAGGCAAGAGCCTTTCACACCTCCAGACCCCCCGCACTGGCCCGCAGACCGTCATTGTTCTAGTTATAATTGATGATTTGCATTGGCCAAGTGACTTCTCTCATTTAGGCCAATACTAATAATTAAATAAAAAGTACAACTGTGTTGTTCCCATAAATCTAACCTCTAAATGCTGTATTTCATATAAGCATTGTGCACAGCTGTACCGTATTTAATTATAGTCTAGCAGCGTATACGTTCTCTCTCTCGCTGTCTATGTTGCCATGTGTGCTTATTATAAGCGACTTTGGGCTTGTTTTTCACGTCTTTCTATGAAGGCACGTTGTGAGCTATGCACAAACTTTAAATTAAAAAGTGTACAAATGTATGAATGTCTTTAGTTTACAAATGTATATAAATATAGTTATAGAAAAACAGTACAATGAAGTACAGCTTCTAGACTAAACTGGAAGGCTCTAAGCACTAAGCTTGTTTAAAATGAGATCCCCACGCACACAAATCATGATGACATATAGGAGACAGACAGATATCACACTACTATCCCTCCCTGCTTCATGCCTCACTGTTTTCTCAGGGCGCACACTGAGACAGACACAACGCATGCAGTAAAATGTGCATCGACCTGACTGCTTATTTCTCTCGCAAAATTTGGCAACCCACTTTCCCTTTCACTGCAAAGTTGCGAAAACAGATCTGATCTACAAGCATAGAGCGCGTCACGCAGCGACTGTTTTAGGCTTGTAAATCAGATATTTTGCGCAGGATTGAGCACATGTATGAAACATACCGATGTGTTCACTTTTTGTGACGGCTGTCAGAGACGCGGACAGTGATGATAGAAGGAGACACTTTACGCTCAGGCAACTAATGTGAATATTATTATTATGAATAATAATAATGTTAGTTTGTCAAGAGATATCCATGTGTTTTGGACAAAGGAGACAGTCACGTAATTAGACAGAGGATTCAGTGGTTCATATAGACTATCCATGTTTCACTGAAGAGTTTAATGTGACACTACAGATCGCGCTGTTTTATACGCTTTTTTAATAAAGATTTTACATACAGGATATGCAGTTACCATTACAAGTTAGCCTATTTTATAATGTTTATAATGTTTCTGCCTGCCCGCAACAACATATAACGTGAGCTCACTGAGCAGAGTGGAATTGAAATGTTAATAGCTATTTAAAAGACAATGGACCCCCCCCCCCCCCACTGTGTGCCGGGGGACAAGGTGTCAGCTCCTCTGGAGCCAGAAGGGAGACAGTGGCCAATAGAATGGCAGGAAAAAACGGTCTTTTGGATCTGAATTTAGGCAGCATAATGGATGGTCAAACCACAATCATGCAAGTGTTAAAAGAGGACTGTATGTTCTGAGGGGTCGATGCAATGCCCACCACAGAGCTGAGTCAGAGTCAGAGAGCATGTATTCAAAGATGAAGAAGAAGAGGATGAAGAAGAAGAGGGGTTGATGCTATGCCCACCACAGAGCAGAGTCAGAGTCAGAGAGCATGTATTCAAAGATGAAGAAGAAGAGGATGAAGAAGAAGAGGGGTTGATGCTATGCCCACCACAGAGCAGAGTCAGAGTCAGAGAGCATGTATTCAAAGATGACACTTGATGGCAGTTTGATGGGTTTTAATGTAAAGATGTAGTTGGCAGACACAGACATACACTGTGATGAATGGTATTTCATAAGACAACAACAACTGGGGTCCTCTTTTCCTGGGAGTGCCCAAACAGGAGCCTCAACTAAAGTACAAAGTGGGTCCTCAGAATAACTACAGGGTGCCTGAAGCACTCCTGCACTAAATTAATTAAGACAATAAATGTGTCTCTAGGGAATTTTGTACAATCGATGATAAGCTTAGACAGGGGCCTGTGTTTTCTTCTCTCCCTCTTTATCAATAACTAAAATAAAGTATGTTTTTGTAAACAGGGAGAAGATGGCTTTCTTCACACGAGCAAAAACCAGCATTCCTAACCTGCCTGCTGCCCACGTGTGACCTCCTCCTCTGTCTCCTGACTCCACCCATTCCTATCCACTCCTAGGAGGACAACAAAATGAAGAATAAACCTAAAGAATTACAACACAGATGTATGATCTGTATTGATAATTCATACTGTGTCTTAACAGATGTACAGAAAGACATTTTAAAACAATTGTTTCTTTATTTTATTTTGTTCTTTTTTTGTGTTTCCATCTCAACGTCTCTATATCTGTTTAGTGTTTTCATGTATTCATTTAGTTTTATTTTACTTGGCGATAAGCATTAGAATGTCCGTTTACCTCTCTCCTTGTTGTGTTGTCGTTAGCGTGTTGTTGCTAACGGATTCGTCCGTTGCTACTTTTAGACGTCACATCATTCCGAGAGACGTATCAATATTATTGAAATACGCAACGGACTGATTGTTTTATTCATTAAAATAATTTAGGTAATTGCACCTGTCATGTAACTGTGAGAGTGTAAAGGTGGAACCAAATGGACCCACATGTACTCTACTCTCAGAGTTAAATTAACGCTAAGAACTCTGACCGTAGGATCTACTGTTGCCTTGATGACTCATTATGTAAGATCACATTCAGCCATGTCAGTGGCCAATGTTTATCTGTTGTTTCAGAAACCTATATGATTTAATTTGTGCTCGTTAAAAGATAGTGTGATGAAATTAAAGACTTTTTTTTGTAATGAAGATATAGTTGTTTCCCTGGCACAAAAAGAGGAATGAATACCGACAAACAAACAAATAAATACATAAAAACATTCACGGTCCAAGAATCGGTGCATCCCTAGTAAACACATCTGAAATGTTTTAATATCTGCATCATAATGATCATAATTTTTGCATATTTTTATGTCAAGTTCATTTTATTACTTCCTTTAAACTTAAACGTACTGCGTGATCAGGGCCGGTTCTAGGCTGATCAGCGCTCTAGGCGAGATTCCTCTGATGCGCCCCCGCACACGCGATTTTTTTTTGGTTTTGGGCGGATTATGATATACGTTTTTGGCTACTATAAATCGGTTTTAGGGTTAGGTTAGGGTTATGTTATTTAATTCTGATTTTACCGATTTATTATCGTTATTAGGCCTATCATTTTTTTCCCGACTTTTTTTTCCGCCTCTCCAAACTGCCGCTCTAGGCGGCCGCCTAGGTCGCCTGTATGGACGCGTCGGCCCTGTGCGTGATGAACCTTTATGAATATGAATACATACATAGATGAACCTTTATGAATATAAATATAAATACATACATAGATGGACCTTTATGAATATAAATACATACATAGATGAACCTTTATGAATATAAATACATACATAGATGGACCTTTATGAATATAAATACATACATAGATGAACCTTTATGAATATAAATACATACATAGATGAACCTTTATGAATATAAATACATACATAGATGAACCTTTATGAATATAAATACATACATAGATGGACCTTTATGAATATAAATACATACATAGATAGACCTTTATGAATATAAATACATACATAGATGGATCTTTATGAATATAAATACATACATAGATGGATCTTTATGAATATAAATACATACATAGATGGATCCTTATGATTAATTTATATTCATAAGGGTCGATCTATGTATGTATTTATATAGGGTTAGGGTTAGCCCTAACTGTCTCTCTCCACAGCACAGTGGGCGATCCACTCAGTAAACATTTAACATTCATATTAAAACCACTTCCATTCACCGGAGTCCCCCAGGACCCTCCCAAGAACCCTTTGTGTGAAAAGATGTTGTGCCAGGGCCCCCCCCCAGGGACACCCCACCCCAGGTAAACACCACCACACTACTGTAGTGTGTTTCTATAGGTAAACACCACACTACTGTAGTGTTTCTATAGGTAAACACCACCACACTACTGTAGTGTGTTTCTATAGGTAAACACCACCACACTACTGTAGTGTGTTTCTATAGGTAAACAACACCACACTACTGTAGTGTGTTTCTATAGGTAAACAACACCACACTACTGTAGTGTGTTTCTATAGGTAAACAACACCACACTACTGTAGTGTGTTTCTATAGGTAAACAACACCACACTACTGTAGTGTGTTTCTATAGGTAAACACCACCACACTACTGTAGTGTGTTTCTATAGGTAAACACCACCACACTACTGTAGTGTGTTTCTATAGGTAAACAACACCACACTACTGTAGTGTGTTTCTATAGGTAAACACCACCACACTACTGTAGTGTGTTTCTATAGGTAAACACCACCACACTACTGTAGTGTGTTTCTATAGGTAAACACCACCACACTACTGTAGTGTGTTTCTATAGGTAAACACCACACTACTGTAGTGTGTTTCTATAGGTAAACACCACCACACTACTGTAGTGTGTTTCTATAGGTAAACACCACCACACTACTGTAGTGTGTTTCTATAGGTAAACACCACCACACTACTGTAGTGTGTTTCTATAGGTAAACACCACACTACTGTAGTGTGTTTCTATAGGTAAACACCACCACACTACTGTAGTGTGTTTCTATAGGTAAACACCACCACACTACTTTAGTGTGTTTCTATAGGTAAACACCACCACACTACTGTAGTGTGTTTCTATAGGTAAACACCACCACACTACTTTAGTGTGTTTCTATAGGTAAACACCACCACACTACTGTAGTGTGTTTCTATAGGTAAACACCACCACACTACTGTAGTGTGTTTCTATAGGTAAACACCACCACACTACTGTAGTGTGTTTCTATAGGTAAACACCACCACACTACTGTAGTGTGTTTCTATAGGTAAACACCACACTACTGTAGTGTGTTTCTATAGGTAAACACCACACTACTGTAGTGTGTTTCTATAGGTAAACACCACACTACTGTAGTGTGTTTCTATAGGTAAACACCACACTACTGTAGTGTGTTTCTATAGGTAAACACCACCACACTACTGTAGTGTGTTTCTATAGGTAAACACCACACTACTGTAGTGTGTTTCTATAGGTAAACACCACCACACTACTGTAGTGTGTTTCTATAGGTAAACACCACCACACTACTGTAGTGTAGTGTCCAGTAGTGTAGTGCACCAGCAGAGGAGAACCCTCCTCTAACCATCTCGGAGAGAGAAGTGCGTACAGCCTTCACACGGGTCAACATCCACAAGGCAGCCGGACCTGATGGGATTCCAGGCCGGGTCCTTAAGACATGTGCAGACCAGCTGGCGGGTGTCTTCGCTGACATCTTTAACCTCTCCCTCTCCCTGGCTGTGGTCCCTGCAGGGTTCAAAATGTCAACCATTGTGCCCATTCCCAAAAAGGCCAAAGTGACATGCCTGAACGACTGGAGACCTGTTGCTCTCACCCCGATCGTCAGCAAGTGTTTCGAGAAACTGGTGAGGGAATACATCAGCTCCACGCTACCTGCCTCGCTGGATCCGTGGCAGTATGCATACCGCAAAAACAGATCCACCGACGACGCTATTGCCATGGCTCTCCACACCGTCCTCTCGCACATGGACAACAAGCTGCTGAAGGACAAATATGTACGTATGCTGTTCGTGGACTACAGCTCAGCATTCAACACCATTGTCCCAGCAATACTTGACAAAAAGCTCAGACACCTAGGGCTACACCCAAGCATGTGCGACTGGATACAGGACTTCTTGTCCAACCGACATCAGGTGGTGAGAATGGGCAGCATCACATCCGACCCCCTGACCCTCAACACCGGAGCACCCCAGGGATGCGTGCTGAGCCCTCTCCTCTACTCCCTGTACACGTATGACTGCATAGCCACACATGTCTCCAACACCATCATAAAGTACGCGGACGACACGACAGTGATAGGCCGAATCGTCAACAACGACGAGTCTGACTACAGAGAGGAGATCAAATCCCTGGCACACTGGTGCCGCGAGAACAACCTCTCTCTTAACGTCGACAAGACCAAAGAACTGATCGTGGACTTCAGGAGGCCGCGGAGAGACCATGCGCCCATCCTCATCGACGGTGCTGCAGTGGAAAGGGTCAGCGAGTTCAAGTTCCTCGGAGTACACATCGAGGAGGACCTCAAATGGGAGACGCACTCCACACACGTGAGGAAAAAGGCTCAGCAGCGACTGTACTGGCTCCGCCGCCTGAAGAAGCTCGGAGTAGGACGTCGCATCCTTAGGCTGTACTACAACAGTTCTGTTGAAGGCATCCTAACAGGCTGTGTCACGGCCTGGTACGGGAACTGCACTGCCCGAGAAAAGGTCAGCCTACAACGAGTAGTGCGATCGGCAGAGCGGATAATGGGAATCGAGCTCCCAGCGCTCCAGGAACTGTACAAAAAGCGGTGCGTGGTCAAAGCCAAGCGCATCATCAAGGACAAGCACCACCCAAGTCACAGACTGTTCAACCCCCTACAACGACCGCGACCGGGCAAGGGGCTCTACCGCAGTATCAAGAGTTCCACCACCAGGTTTTGGTGTAGTTTCAATCCAGCTGCTGTCAGAATGCTGAATGGGGCATAAGCCTGGATGAGTTCAGCAGCCTGACAGCAGGCGGCGCAGACTTTTCTGGCTCTTCCTGAACACACCTGTGGATTATACCAGGGACAATGACTTGGACTTTAGCCCCTGACCTTTTGCACCTTAATCCCTTGTATAACGCACTGACTTTTTGGGTCTTTTTTATTGTGCTCCTTTTTCCTCTAAGCACCTTAACGTCCATTGTCTATCATGCACAGTATAGTATAACATGCACAGTATACAATACATTGCTGCTATGCTCAGGCACCTTAGTTTAGTTTTTTTTAGTTTTTTTTATTATCTCAGGTAATTTCTAAATATGTAGATAACTTGTCTGGCCTTCTGTTGCTCTCTTGTTTTGATCTCCTTCCCACCTGCCCCCCACCCTCTTCTTCTCCCCCCCCCCTCTTCTTTCTATGGAAACTAACGTTGCGATGGGAACGATGTACAAAAAAGAATTTCACCCACTTTTTTACCTTGTAAACCTGTGATGTGACAATAAAATTGATTCTGATTCTGATTCTGATTCTGAAACTGATTCTGATTCTGATTCTGTGTGTTTCTATAGGTAAACACCACCACACTACTGTAGTGTGTTTCTATAGGTAAACACCACACTACTGTAGTGTGTTTCTATAGGTAAACACCACACTACTGTAGTGTATTTCTATAGGTAAACACCACACTACTGTAGTGTGTTTCTATAGGTAAACACCACACTACTGTAGTGTGTTTCTATAGGTAAACACCACCACACTACTGTAGTGTGTTTCTATAGGTAAACACCACACTACTGTAGTGTGTTTCTATAGGTAAACACCACCACACTACTGTAGTGTGTTTCTATAGGTAAACACCACACTACTGTAGTGTGTTTCTATAGGTAAACACCACCACACTACTGTAGTGTGTTTCTATAGGTAAACACCACACTACTGTAGTGTGTTTCTATAGGTAAACACCACCACAATACTGTAGTGTGTTTCTATAGGTAAACACCACACTACTGTAGTGTGTTTTTATAGGTAAACACCACCACACTACTGTAGTGTGTTTCTATAGGTAAACACCACCACACTACTGTAGTGTGTTTCTATAGGTAAACACCACACTACTGTAGTGTGTTTCTATAGGTAAACACCACCACACTACTGTAGTGTGTTTCTATAGGTAAACACCACCACACTACTGTAGTGTGTTTATATAGGTAAACACCACACTACTGTAGTGTGTTTCTATAGGTAAACACCACCACACTACTGTAGTGTGTTTCTATAGGTAAACACCACCACACTACTGTAGTGTTTCTATAGGTTACCACCACACTACTGTAGTGTGTTTCTATAGGTAAACACCACCACACTACTGTAGTGTGTTTCTATAGGTAAACACCACCACACTACTGTAGTGTGTTTCTATAGGTAAACACCACACTACTGTAGTGTGTTTCTATAGGTAAACACCACCACACTACTGTAGTGTGTTTCTATAGGTAAACACCACACTACTGTAGTGTGTTTCTATAGGTAAACACCACCACACTACTGTAGTGTGTTTCTATAGGTAAACACCACACTACTGTAGTGTGTTTCTATAGGTAAACACCACCACACTACTGTAGTGTGTTTCTATAGGTAAACACCACCACACTACTGTAGTGTGTTTCTATAGGTAAACACCACACTACTGTAGTGTGTTTCTATAGGTAAACACCACCACACTACTGTAGTGTGTTTCTATAGGTAAACACCACCACACTACTGTAGTGTGTTTCTATAGGTAAACACCACCACACTACTGTAGTGTGTTTCTATAGGTAAACACCACCACACTACTGTAGTGTGTTTCTATAGGTAAACACCACACTACTGTAGTGTGTTTCTATAGGTAAACACCACCACACTACTGTAGTGTGTTTCTATAGGTAAACACCACCACACTACTGTAGTGTGTTTCTATAGGTAAACACCACCACACTACTGTAGTGTGTTTCTAAAGGTAAACACCACCACACTACTGTAGTGTTTCTATAGGTTACCACCACACTACTGTAGTGTGTTTCTATAGGTAAACACCACCACACTACTGTAGTGTGTTTCTATAGGTAAACACCACCACACTACTGTAGTGTGTTTCTATAGGTAAACACCACCACACTACTGTAGTGTGTTTCTATAGGTAAACACCACCACACTACTGTAGTGTGTTTCTATAGGTAAACACCACCACACTACTGTAGTGTGTTTCTATAGGTAAACACCACCACACTACTGTAGTGTGTTTCTATAGGTAAACACCACCACACTACTGTAGTGTTTCTATAGGTTACCACCACACTACTGTAGTGTGTTTCTATAGGTAAACACCACCACACTACTGTAGTGTGTTTCTATAGGTAAACACCACACTACTGTAGTGTGTTTCTATAGGTAAACACCACCACACTACTGTAGTGTGTTTCTATAGGTAAACACCACCACACTACTGTAGTGTGTTTCTATAGGTAAACACCACCACACTACTCTAGTGTGTTTCTATAGGTAAACACCACCACACTACTGTAGTTTGTTTCTATAGGTAAACACCACCACACTACTGTAGTGTGTTTCTATAGGTAAACACCACACTACTGTAGTGTGTTTCTATAGGTAAACACCACACTACTGTAGTGTGTTTCTATAGGTAAACACCACCACACTACTGTAGTGTGTTTCTATAGGTAAACACCACACTACTGTAGTGTGTTTCTCTAGGTAAACACCACCACACTACTGTAGTGTGTTTCTATAGGTAAACACCACACTACTGTAGTGTGTTTCTATAGGTAAACACCACACTACTGTAGTGTGTTTCTACAGGTAAACACCACCACACTACTGCAGTGTTTCTATAGGTAAACACCACCAAACTACTGTAGTGTGTTTCTATAGGTAAACACCACCACACTACTGCAGTGTTTCTATAGGTAAACACCACCACACTACTGTAGTGTGTTTCTATAGGTAAACACCACACTACTGTAGTGTGTTTCTATAGGTAAACACCACCACACTACTGTAGTGTGTTTCTATAGGTAAACACCACCACACTACTGTAGTGTGTTTCTATAGGTAAACACCACACTACTGTAGTGTGTTTCTATAGGTAAACACCACCACACTACTGTAGTGTGTTTCTATAGGTAAACACCACCACACTACTGTAGTGTTTCTATAGGTTACCACCACACTACTGTAGTGTGTTTCTATAGGTAAACACCACCACACTACTGTAGTGTGTTTCTATAGGTAAACACCACACTACTGTAGTGTGTTTCTATAGGTAAACACCACCACCACACTACTGTAGTGTGTTTCTATAGGTAAACACCACCACACTACTGTAGTGTGTTTCTATAGGTAAACACCACCACACTACTCTAGTGTGTTTCTATAGGTAAACACCACCACACTACTGTAGTGTGTTTCTATAGGTAAACACCACCACACTACTGTAGTGTGTTTCTATAGGTAAACACCACACTACTGTAGTGTGTTTCTATAGGTAAACACCACCACACTACTGCAGTGTTTCTATAGGTAAACACCACCACACTACTGTAGTGTGTTTCTATAGGTAAACACCACCACACTACTGCAGTGTTTCTATAGGTAAACACCACCACACTACTGTAGTGTGTTTCTATAGGTAAACACCACCACACTACTGTAGTGTGTTTCTATAGGTAAACACCACCACACTACTGTAGTGTGTTTCTATAGGTAAACACCACACTACTGTAGTGTGTTTCTATAGGTAAACACCACCACAGTACTGTAGTGTGTTTCTATAGGTAAACACCACACTACTGTAGTGTGTTTCTATAGGTAAACACCACCACACTACTGTAGTGTGTTTCTATAGGTAAACACCACACTACTGTAGTGTGTTTCTATAGGTAAACACCACCACACTACTGTAGTGTTTCTATAGGTTACCACCACACTACTGTAGTGTGTTTCTATAGGTAAACACCACCACACTACTGTAGTGTGTTTCTATAGGTAAACACCACACTACTGTAGTGTGTTTCTATAGGTAAACACCACCACCACACTACTGTAGTGTGTTTCTATAGGTAAACACCACCACACTACTGTAGTGTGTTTCTATAGGTAAACACCACCACACTACTCTAGTGTGTTTCTATAGGTAAACACCACCACACTACTGTAGTGTGTTTCTATAGGTAAACACCACCACACTACTGTAGTGTGTTTCTATAGGTAAACACCACACTACTGTAGTGTGTTTCTATAGGTAAACACCACCACACTACTGTAGTGTGTTTCTATAGGTAAACACCACACTACTGTAGTGTGTTTCTATAGGTAAACACCACCACACTACTGTAGTGTGTTTCTATAGGTAAACACCACACTACTGTAGTGTGTTTCTATAGGTAAACACCACCACACTACTGTAGTGTGTTTCTATAGGTAAACACCACACTACTGTAGTGTGTTTCTATAGGTAAACACCACACTACTGTAGTGTGTTTCTATAGGTAAACACCACCACACTACTGCAGTGTTTCTATAGGTAAACACCACCACACTACTGTAGTGTGTTTCTATAGGTAAACACCACCACACTACTGCAGTGTTTCTATAGGTAAACACCACCACACTACTGTAGTGTGTTTCTATAGGTAAACACCACCACACTACTGTAGTGTGTTTCTATAGGTAAACACCACCACACTACTGTAGTGTGTTTCTATAGGTAAACACCACACTACTGTAGTGTGTTTCTATAGGTAAACACCACCACAGTACTGTAGTGTGTTTCTATAGGTAAACACCACACTACTGTAGTGTGTTTCTATAGGTAAACACCACCACACTACTGTAGTGTGTTTCTATAGGTAAACACCACACTACTGTAGTGTGTTTCTATAGGTAAACAACACCACACTACTGTAGTGTGTTTCTATAGGTAAACACCACACTACTGTAGTGTTTCTATAGGTAAACACCACCACACTACTGTAGTGTGTTTCTATAGGTAAACACCACCACACTACTGTAGTGTGTTTTTATAGGTAAACAACACCACACTACTGTAGTGTGTTTCTATAGGTAAACAACACCACAGTACTGTAGTGTGTTTCTATAGGTAAACAACACCACACTACTGTAGTGTGTTTCTATAGGTAAACACCACACTACTGCAGTGTTTCTATAGGTAAACACCACCACACTACTGTAGTGTGTTTCTATAGGTAAACACCACCACACTACTGTAGTGTGTTTCTATAGGTAAACACCACCACACTACTGTAGTGTGTTTCTATAGGTAAACACCACACTACTGTAGTGTGTTTCTATAGGTAAACACCACCACACAACTGTAGTGTGTTTCTATAGGTAAACACCACCACACTACTGTAGTGTGTTTCTATAGGTAAACACCACCACACTACTGTAGTGTGTTTCTATAGGTAAACACCACCACACTACTGTAGTGTGTTTCTATAGGTAAACACCACCACACTACTGTAGTGTGTTTCTATAGGTAAACACCACCACACTACTGTAGTGTGTTTCTGTAGGCAAACACCACCACACTACTGTAGTGTGTTTCTATAGGTAAACACCACCACACTACTGTAGTGTTTCTATAGGTAAACACCACCACACTACTGTAGTGTGGTGTTTACCTATAGAAACACACTACCAACACTGCCAAAAAGAAGGAAGCTGCTGTGGCTAAAATGTTAAAATGTAGTTTTATATTAACTGTACAATATGTAAGTACACTGAAGGCGGGGAAAGAAGCCTAAGTATTAGCCAGAGCTCTGATCAACAGTCTGTGGCAAGTTTGGAGGCAAGTGGAGCGATCGTGTGCTGACCAACCCCGGACGTACTTTTGGAGGTCATTTCAATTATAGTATAATAATAATAATAATAATAATAACTAGAAAATGTGCTCCTCGGAGCACAAGTCTCCGCCAGCAGACTATAGCAATTATATTATCATAGCAATAACTAATGAGATAGTTGAGATGTTTAAAAAAAGATAGGATGAAAAAAAGAGATCCAAAAATTTTTGAAGATTGAGGACACACACACGCACGGACGGGTGATTTGGACTAGAAGATACTGTTCCAATCAAGACTGATTGATCCTGTCTTACCTCGCTTCAAAAACGTAAACGGCTTTTTGAAGTGACACACCTTTTTATTATAGGATTGTATTTCGTCATGCGTCCCTCTAGCCAATCAGAGACATTGATGTCAACATATTGACACGTATTAAGAGTTCGGCTTTGTTGTGGGATCATTTCAACTCTAGTCCTCTTCTACGTTACAATTGTAGATGAGTATGCTTTCTTAGCTTTGGCCTTCTGCGCCTTTGCTTGACCAATGTTAGGTGTTCTCAGAGGGAAACACACACGCACAGACGGGTGACTTGGACTTACTGAAGGTACTGTTCCAATCAAGTCTGATTGATCCTGTTTTACCTCACTTCAAAAAGTAGGGGCTTTTTGAAGTGACACACCTATTTATAGAATTTTATTTCGTCACGCGTCCCTCTAGCCAATCAGAGGCATTGGTGTCAACAAATTGACACGTGTCACGTGGAGCTTGCCCAATGTTAGCTTGGCTAACAATGTTTGCTCACACAAAGCGAAAACATATTCTCCACCTTCGGCGGAGACAATAATAACTAGAAAATGTGCTCCTCGGAGCACAAGTCTCCGCCAGCAGACTATAGCAATTATATTATCATAGCAATAACTAATGAGATACAGTAGAGTAAAAGATATATACTGTAGTTAAATAAAAAGGTGTATGTTAAAGAAATTTTTATTAAAAATAAAAAGATTTAAAAATCATATTTTGTCTTCTAATGTTTAAAAATATGTTTAAAAAAATGTTTAAAAAAATGTTTAAAAAAAGATAGGATGAAAAAAAGAGATCCAAATAATTATTTATTTATGTATTTCTTACAAAAATGTATATACTATGACGCATCTGATATATATCAATTATATTATAATAGCAATAACTAATGAGATACAGTAGGGTAAAATATATATCTTTTAGTTAAACAAAAAGTTCTAATACTTGTCTTCCAATGTTAAAAATAAAATAAGATGAAAAAAGAGATTAAAAAAAGATTAATATATTTACGTAATATTTACGTATTCCTTAAAATAGAACGGACAATAATATTAATTGTCAGAAATGTATTACTATATTACAAAAATATATATATACTATGACGCATCTTCTGAATGGTTTTCTGGTAATATCTTAATAACAGTCGTCTGTAATGTTGTTTCATTATTGTAATTGTTCGGTCCGACTTTATTATAAAAAATGTGTGTTGTAGACGTTAACTTCTGAAATATGTCTTTGAATGCTCAGACTCTTCTACTTTTTCTTCCAGAGATTGTAGCAATCTTTGCTGTGTCATATTGTAAGCATTCATGGCTAGTCTTCGTCTTTTGTCATTTAGCGATTTTTTGTCTCTGATTAATTTCATTCTTTCTTTATGATTCTTAGCTCTGTTTAATTGAAGCAATGCTCTGTTTACATTGAAGCAATCTATCATATGGGAGTCGTCATAATTGACTGGTTTGTTCAAATACTTGTCTGTCTTCTTCATCTTCATTGTCTTGAACAGTTTCAGCAGTTGATTGGTGTGTTTGATCAGCTTTGGCCTTCTGCGCCTTTGTTTGACCAATGTTAGGTGTTCTCAGAGGGACACACACACGCACGGACGGGTGATTTGGACTAGAAGATACTGTTCCAATCAAGACTGATTGATCCTGTCTTACCTCGCTTCAAAAACGTAAACGGTTTTTTGAAGTGACACACTTATTTATAGAATTGTATTTCGTCATGCATTCCTCTAGCCAATCAAAGGCATTGGTGTCAATATGTTGACACATTGATGTCAACATATTGACACGTATTAAGAGTTCGGCTTTGTTGTGGGATCATTTCAACTCTAGTCCTCTTCTACGTTACAATTGTGGATGAGTATGCTTTCTTAGCTTTGGCCTTCTGCGCCTTTGCTTGACCAATGTTAGGTGTTCTCAGAGGGAAACACACACGCACAGACGGGTGACTTGGACTTACTGAAGGTACTGTTCCAATCAAGTCTGATTGATCCTGTTTTACCTCACTTCAAAAAGTAAGGGCTTTTTGAAGTGACACACCTATTTATAGAATTTTATTTCGTCACGCGTCCCTCTAGCCAATCAGAGGCATTGGTGTCAACAAATTGACACGTGTCACGTGGAGCTTGCCCAATGTTAGCTTGGCTAGCAATGTTTGCTCACACAAAGCGAAAACATATTCTCCACCTTCGGCGGAGACAATAATAATAATAACTAGATAAAGTGCTCCTCGCAGCACAGGTCTCCACCAGGTCAGGTAGGTTATTGTGGGCCAGCAATGTTTGGTATTCGCCAATCAGGATGGAATATAAAAAATCGGACGGAACCATCTTGATCACTTCACTATAGAAATAATGTGTACTGATTTGCATAATAATAATAATAATAATGAATTGCATTTTTATAGTGCTTTTCCAAGTGCTCAAAGCGCTTTACAATGGTTCATTCATTCATACAGGTGCATGATGTTCCACCTTCAATCGGACGCTGCGTTCATGATTTGCGGCATTTTGTTGAAAACGGGCCACTCCTGCAAACTTTAGATGTCAATGTTAGCCAATCAGGATGGAATATGAAAAATCAAACAGATCCATCTTGATCACATGACTATAGATCACATGACTATAAAATCTGAAGGCTTAATCTCAAAAAATGTATTTTACATAAGTCGGCCTCCTAGTGGTGCTATAAAAGGCTAATGTGAAAAATGCAGGGCATATGTTTTTCCTTGGCCTCTAGGGAGTATGCGTGCAAAGTTTCACGCAGATTGGTGCAGTTACAGTTAAAAACGCATATTGGCCTTTTATAGCGCCTTTTAGCGCCTTTTATCAGCCATGAGGCTGATTTGAAAATTTTCAAGTGGCATTTCCTCCTCGGCCTAGTGGGAATGTGCGTGTGAAATTTCACGGAAATCGCATGTTGCGCTCATGATTTGAGGCATTTAGTTCAAAATGGACCAATCCTGCAAACTTTGGAAGCCAACCTTAGCCAATCAGGATGGAATATGGAACATCTGACAGATCCGTGTTGATCAAATGAATATAGAGATACTGTGTACCGATTTGCGTGATGTTTGGATAAAATCTGTAGGAGTAATATTAAAAAAATGGTTTGTACAAATCGGCCTCCTGGTGGCGCTATAACAGGGCCATGTAAAAAAATTGGGGCAGAGGTTCTGAATTGGCATCCAGGGAGTGTGTGTACACAGTTTCGCAGCGACCGGGCCAACGGTGCCGGAGATTAGCTGTTCACAGACAGATGGACACACGGACACCCACGCACACACATGGACGGGGGGTAAAACATACTCTCTCGACAAATATCATTACTGCATCAACAGTAATCATTAAACTATAGAAACTGGTCAAACATTGGAGTAATCGGTACACAGTATCTCTATACATTTTGCCCCCTGTAATTTTCAAATCAGCCTCATGGTGGCGCTATAACATGCCGATTCGTGTTTATACCTTTAACTACTCCGATCTGTGTAAAACTTTGTTTGTGCACTCCCTAGATGCCAAGGAAAAACGTTTGCCCTGCATTTCTCACATCTGCCTTTTATAGCGCCACCAGGAGGCCGACTGACACATTTTTGGATATTAAGCCTTCAGATTTTATTCAAATTTCACGCAAATCGGTACACATGATCTCTATAGTCATGTGATCAAGACAGATCTGTTAGATTTTTCATATTCCTTCCTGATTGGCTAAGATTCACATCTAAAGCTCTAGTGGAGGTGTTAAGACCCCAAAATATGCCGTTAACTTCAAGTCATGATGCAAAGGTCCCCTTTGGTATGGAAGTACCTTAGGGCCATAGGAAAACATTTATCCAAAGAGACGAGTTAGATCACCCTTCATTTCTGAAATATACACGTTTTTAAAAATGGCCGCCACCATTTACAGCAATACAGCAGAACCAATATCTTTGCTTCTGTTAAAGCTATAATAATAATATTGGTGTCAAAGTGTACATTTTTGGGGTCAAGTAATCCAATTCAATCGGTTTCCAGGCAAAAAAACCAATCATTTTCTTATTGCCATTGAAAACAGGGGTAAAATATGCACATTTTATTAGAAAAATGTGTTTTAACAGGGTAACTTTCCATTTATTTCCCCTCTAAAACTTTAATTTAGTTTTCCCTTTGGCTTGGAAGTACCTTAGGGCAATAGGAAATAAATTATCCAAAGACACAAACTAGATAAGACGTCATTTCTAAAGTATGTGCGTTTTAAAAAATGGCCGCCGCCATTTACAGCAATACAGCATAGCCCATATCTTTGCTTCTGTTAGAGCTATAATGATAATAATGGTGTCAAAATGTACATTTTCTGGGGCCAAGGAATACAATGAAATAGGTTCCAAGACTAAAAAACCCAATCGTTTTCTCATTACCCTCACAATGGGGGTAAAATATGCACATTTCATCAACAAAATAAGTGACAACAAGGTGACATTAAATGTTTCCCCCTATAAAAAACTTTAAGAAGTACAACCTCTTATGCACATGCCATATGCTCTATGTGCGTCTGTCCAATCTAGGAACCCAGACAAAAAAAAGGAAAAAACAGCATCACATTCCTAACTATACACGTTGTATCAGGAGCTCCCGACAGATTTACTGTAGCTGCGGAGCTCTGAATCTGTCTTGAGAGATTAGTGTCTGTCTGACTGTATGTGTATATGTCTGACTGCCATCACCTGAGAGTTACACCTGTTGCTGCCACAAAACATAAATTCTGCACCAGGGACTGCGACAATTTGATTAAATCAGAGGTGACAGAAAATCTGAGACACTTTGAGGTTCAATTTGAGGTTTGTATTACTTTCTCTTTGAATACAGAATTCTTTTTATGTGAGCTGTGCCATTAAAGATCAAAAAGTGGACAGAGCAAGAAGAAAACATGAAGAGTCTGTGAGCCCAGTAAAAACACAGTGCATGAATAGTGGTGGCAAGTTCACTGCACAGGTTATACTCTCATGCTCATCATCATCCTCATGTGAACAAACCACACCGTGTTTCTTCTGTGGTGAAGTTGGCAACAGAAAGGAACTAAGGAGGGCTTCCAACCTGGGATTGGATCGAAAAGTGAAATAATGTGCTCAGGTGCTGGGTGACAAGTGTCTGTTAGCTAAACAAGCTGCTGGTGACATGGTAGCTATGGAGGCAGTGCATCATTGTGCATTCCTGACTAGGCTCTATAGAAAAGCAGAAACCGCCGTTGTGACACGACAGAAAATAAGGCAACACAGGTCATCAGAGCACATGTCCTCAATGAATTGTTTGAGTCAATCAATTATTATTAAATGTAACACCACGCGCCTTGTGAGGATATTGACATCAGATCTGTGCGACTAGATCGTGGCTGGTCCCTGTTATGTTGTTTGATGATGACCTGGCATGAAAAGCAACACATCTACTGAGGTCTCCATCATCTTCAGAGCAGCTAAAATCCTCCGGGAAGAATATCTTCCGATGAAACAATAATTTACAGGTTCCTTCACAGCCTCCTGATTCAATCCCTCCCCTGCTGCGATTGTTCCTAAAGATGCTTCTGGATGAATAAGGTATTGACCAGCCAGCCCCTGAACCAGAGAAGTGCCAGGTTGATACATCAATTGGGCAGAAAATCATTTACAACTCTGTGAAATGCAGATCCAAGAAATGTGGCAGTAGTGTTAGTTGTCACATAAGAGAAAGGGAAACATCAGCTTCACTGTATCTGGCAATGAATCTGCACCTGGATACTGGCAGTAAACACCAGGTGGATACCATGCATAAGCGAGGTATGTGTATGTTATATAGTGAAGTTTACTATTACTACTGCTAATTTGGGAAAGCAGCCAGTCCAGCAAGGGGCATTCACACACTGTCTGGGGGCTGGGGGTTGTCTTGGGCATGACGTAGACTAGTACCCCGGATGCGATGTTTTCGTTCAGTTGCATGCTACCAGCGGAATGTTGTGATTGTATCATGCTGAAGTTTACTTGAGTAGAAAGGATTATTTCACAACACCTGTGTGGTTATTCACAGTCACGATATAACATTGTGTATCATATGATTGCTTGAAAACATTGAGTACAGTGATCAATCAGTGGGAGCAGATTGGTGTGGTGGTCCCACCTCAGGCAGTTAAGGGTGTCTTCACCAATGGTGGTTTTGACAACATTGACCACAACCCATCATCAACAACAGCAAAATCAGCCCTCCACGTGACATGCATTAGCATTCAGTAACATCCTAGTTCCAGCTAATATGGGGAAGAACCTGTACAATCCTTGCCAGCTTTCAACACAACAATGGATCTGGATGTTTCACTCCAAACTGATGTTCCCTGCCCTTAATACAAACAGTCATCCTCAGCCAACCTCTTGTCCTCTCAGCAACATACTTGAAGAAGGCTCCCAGTGGTTGGAGAGAGTCAGACACCTTGTGGGGAAAGACAACCTTGAGGGTGAAGAATGGATCTCATGGGCTGCATATTATGTAAGCATTGCAGAGCGTTGTTCAGCCCCCCCCCCCATCCAGATCATACATACTGCCACTGTTCATAGAGTCTCCTACCAGTCCCATATGGCTTGGCTTGGCATGCAATGAATGTCCTCCTTCAAGCAATCAACTACCTAAATCCAGGTCAGACACCAGTCATGGTAGCTGATCAACCCCTATTCACACTTGCCAAAAAACTTCAGTGGAAGTTCCCCCAGACAGAGCTTGGTGAGGACTCATTCCTAGTTACATTGGGGGCAATTCATACAAAGAAGATGCTCTGGAGTGTGTCTGGAGACTGGCTGGATGTATGGTAGTGGATGGACTACAGCTCTTACCAATAGTGGTATTTCAACTAGTGGCAAAGCTCAGTCTTTCATTGGTGTTCACCACATCTGTAGAACCCGGTACATGCAACAGGTGTCTGTAGCTGCTCTGTATGTAATCATGATGAAGGCTTATGAGCGATATTTGGAAAAGGCAACAACTGTAAATGATGAGTGGAGCCCCCTCTTCCTTGTGTCCTTTGATGAATGGCTTAAATTTCAATTATTTCAAGGGACTTGCCAGAACTGGTTATTTGCAAGTGCAAGACTCAAATTAACACGACAACCTCATTGTCATGGTAGTAAGAAAACTATTGGGGATTGGTTTTGCCTTGAAACCTGATTAATTGGATTCCTTGACCCTAAAAATGTACTCTTTGACACAATTTTTACCATTATAGCTTTAACAGAAGTAAATATGGGTTCTGCTGTATTACTTCAAATGGTGGTGGCCATTTTTAAAAACGCATATATTTCAGAAATGAAGAGTGATCTTATTTGTCTCTTCGGATCATTTCTTTCTTAGTGCCCTAAGGTACTTCCATACCAAAGGGAAAAGTAAATTAAAGTTTTAGAGGAGGGGGGGTAAGTTACCCTGTTAAAACATATTTTTCAAATGAAATGTACATATTTTACCCCCCGCTGTCATGGCAATTAGTGAAGACTTGGGTTTGTTACATTGAAACCTATTTAATTGAATTCCTCAACCCCAAAAATGTACAATTTAACACCAATATTATTACTATAGCTCTAACAGAAGCAAAGATATGGGGTCTGGTATAATAGTGGTTAATTGTCATCAGCCTTTTTTATAAAACGTCTATATAAAGAAAATGAAGGGTGATCTAACTTGTCTCTTTGGATATTTTTTTTCCTATGGACCTAAGGTACTTCCATGACAAAGGGGAAAGTAAATAAAAGTTTTAGAGGGGGGGGGGGTAAGTTACCCTGTTAAAACGTATTTTTTTAAATGAAATTTGCATATTTTACCCCCCGCTGTCATGGTAATTAATGAAGTATTTGTTTTTTTGCCTTGAAACCTATTTAATTGGATTCCTCAACCCCAAAAATGTACACTTTGACACCAATATCATTATTATAGTTCTAACAGAAGCAAAGATATGGGGTCTGGTGTAATAGCGGTTAATTGTCGGCGGCCATTTTTTAAAAACGTCTAATTAAAAAAATTAAGGGTGATCTAACTCGTCTCTTTGGATAATTATTTTCCTATGGCCCTAAGGTACTTCCATACCAAAGGGGACCTTTGCATCATGACTTGAAGTTAAATGTGTCTTAACACCTCCACTACTCGCAGGAGTGGCCCATCTTGAACAAAATGCCGCAAATCATGAACGCAGCGTCCGATTGCTGTGAAACTTTGCACACACATTCACACTACGTTGAGGAACAAATGCCACCCTTTCAACATTGCCCTTTTATAGCGCCACCACGAGACCGACTTTTGCATTACTAGCTTTTTAATATTAAAACAAATATTTAATGTTAAGTGATCAAGATCACATTTCATCCTGAGTGGTGAATTCAGAACACTGCTGGCCCACACTAACCTACCTGAAAGAAAACTTAAAAGTGACCCGTCCCCTGGACAGAGTTTCTATGTGTTTTAATGTGTTTTTCTATGTATTTCTACAGGTCACTTGTTCTCTACTGGAAGCGTCCAGCGTTGCCTACAAGGTCACCCGTCCTTGCTGTGTTGACCCCAACTGTATTGACCCCATCCTCTACTTCCTGGCTGGACAGGATGTCCGCAGCAACTTGAAGAAGAGCAAGACGTCACCGGCCAAGAAGAGAAGTGTCAACTACACCATGGCAACGCAGCGTTGTACACAACTATAAGAGAAGTGTCAACAACACCATGGCAACGCAGCGTTGTACACAACTATAAGAGAAGTGTCAACAACACCATGGCAACGCAGCGTTGTACACAACTATAAGAGAAGTGTCAACAACACCATGGCAACGCAGCGTTGTACACAACTATAAGAGAAGTGTCAACAACACCATGGCAACGCAGCGTTGTACACAACTATAAGAGAAGTGTCAACAACACCATGGCAACGCAGCGTTGTACACAACTATAAGAGAAGTGTCAACAACACCATGGCAACGCAGCGTTGTACACAACTATAAGAGAAGTGTCAACAACACCATGGCAACGCAGCGTTGTACACAACTATAAGAATATATGTATTCTATAAGACTTTTAAGAGAAGTGTCAACTACACCATGGCAACGCAGCGTTGTACACAACTATAAGAATATATGTATTCTATAAGACTTTTAAGAGAAGTGTCAACAACACCATGGCAACGCAGCGTTGTACACAACTATAAGAGAAGTGTCAACAACACCATGGCAACGCAGCGTTGTACACAACTATAAGAGAAGTGTCAACAACACCATGGCAACGCAGCGTTGTACACAACTATAAGAATATATGTATTCTATAAGACTTTTAAGAGAAGTGTCAACTACACCATGGCAACGCAGCGTTGTGCACAACTATAAGAATATATGTATTCTATAAGACTTTTAAGAGGAGATAATAATATAACAATATATATAATATATATATAATAACAATATATGTCAATAATATGATGATAATACACACAAAGGACAATAATATGATGACCGGTCAATAGTACAACTATGATGACAACAGGTCAACCAGGCTAGTAAGATCATTGACAATTTTCAAATCAGTCTCATGGTGGCGCTATAACGTGCCGATTTGTGGTTCTACCTATAGCCGCACCGATGTGTGTAAAACTTTGTATGTGTATTCCCTAGTAGAGGCCAAGGAAAAACCTTGGCTCTGCATTTTTCACAACTGCCTTTTATAGTGCCACCAGGAGGCCGACTTATGTAAAACACATTTTTGGATATTACTCCTTCAGATTTTATACAAACATCATGCAAATCGGTGCACATGATCTCTATAGTCATGTGATCACATGATCTCTATAGTCATGTGATCACATGATCTCTATAGTCATGTGATCACATGATCTCTATAGTCATGTGATCACATGATCTCTATAGTCATGTGATCACATGATCTCTATAGTCATGTGATCACATGATCTCTATAGTCATGTGATCAAGACAGATCTGTTAGATTTTCCATATTCCATCCTGATTGGCGAATTCCTAACGTTGCTGGCCCACAATAACCTACCTGACCAGGGGCCTATTACACCAAAGGAGAATTAAACTATTAAAGTGTGCTCCTCAGAGCACAGGTCTCCAGGCTGGGTTGCCTACCCAGGGCCCTTTGGAAGCCAGTCATAGCCAATTGGAATGGGGTCTGACTCATACATCTTGATCACATGACCCTAGTGTGTTTTGAAGAAACACATAATATGGCACAGATAGATAAATTGTGAATCCACATCTTATGGCACCAGGCGGGGTGTGGCCTGTCCGCCTGTGAGAGGTCCCGTCCGTGGGGGGGCTGAGGGAGGACGCCAGTAGAGAGAATGCACTAGAAGCTCCAACAGAGCAGCGGTGCAGCCAGGAGGGGAGGCAGCAGCCGTGTTAGACGGGCGTAGATCGTTGGTGGTGCTGTTTACTCCATGAGGCGACAGGAGTGAGAGAGGGGAAGCCAAGTTAAGACTTGCCCCTTTTCAAAGCTAAGTACCCCTCTTGTGACGCTTGACGGTGTGTGTGCACTGTGTACCTGCTATTTTAAATCCATTATTTTAGTTTGTGTGTTTATTAGTTATTCAGCCCCCACTCGAAGGCTCCAGTTTGGGACATTTAATTCATTTGTGAACACTAGTCCTGGCCTGGTTTATTATTAATTGGAGCATGCTTTTATATGCTGTTAAACTTAATACTTTGTAGCTCTTATTTTTGTGTGCATTGAGTGTTGTAGACAGTAGGCCGTTGTGGGACAGTGTAACTGATGTGAATTATTTTATTGACCCTTAAAGGAGACCCCCTGGGAGAAGAGGAGAAGGACTGATAAACTATATGGACTATATGGACTGTGCTCTGCTCCTTAAACAAGGACCATACGGACATTGCTACTAGTAGGACTCTGATCACCTGAAACATCATCTGTTTCTTGCACCCTTGGTTTGTTGTGGTTCAATTCTGCTCAACCCCTGGTGAACGAACCTGTTTGATGTCATTGGTTTCTGTGTATTTTACACTGATTTTGGTGGAGTCCTGGGCTCCATAATCCCAGGTGGCGTAGTCGGCTACTATTAGCAAAATATTGTTATTTCAACCTCGCCACATTTGAACGTGTATACTATGCTGTGTGGAATATGGTGTAGTGCAGGTGTGTGGATGGAAAGCCGAGCCTATAAGAAAAAGAACATGGAGCACTGAGGGAAGAGTGCTGGCAGGTCTGTCGTCTCTGTGAGTCTCTCTTAAGAGAGAATGACATGAGCTGAACTTGAAGGCTCTGGAGTGTCCTCCATGAGCCATCAAGCCTGATTACAGGCCTGCTCACCTAGGAATAAGAAGAGTTAGGAGGCAACCCAACTGACACACACCCACTGTAGCCTAGAGTGGGACATCACACCATAGATATAGAAACCTAGACACCTCATTGGTCTCTGCAGTTCATTGGAGCGACCTGTATCCAATACAAGGCTCTACCGCAGGGGAAGCTGCCACTCAAAGTGACTACTGGCCAATCACAGTGCGTTGACTACTGGCCAATCACAGCGCGTCTTTTCCCGGACTTGTCAGAATCTAGTCGTCCCGCCCCCACCTGCCTCTGATTGGCCTACCGAACGCCCCCTTCTGTGATGCACGCGGAAGTTTCCCGCTAGCTGTGCGGAAGCGCGCCCGAGATACAGACGCTTCAGAGCTGGAGGAGGCGTCTATGCATCACACCAGCTAAATTAGTGCAGATGCACCGTTAATATAGTGTCACTATCATTTTAACCACTTTATATATGTATCTGTCTCAGGTCATCCCTGTAAATAACCTTTTCATTCACAGCACCCCTGAATAACATCGTTACGTTATAGCACCTTACATTTATGTCAAATTACGCTACGCAAATATGTCAATCTTTCCCCCTAAGATACAGCATGTCACAGAGAAAACTTGAGAGAATATCAGTTTCCTTTAGGATTTAGGACAGATTGACGTTATAGGCCTACTATACGTTTAACCACTTGAACCCCAGCATCCCTATTCTGGGAGGAACATTAGCCAAACATAGCCGATCTACAAGCTCACAAACAGGTCGCAAGGGCGACACGTTGTGAGCTTGTCGATCTGTCATTTTTGTCAAAGATTTTTGCTGTGGATCAAAAAAGAACGTAGTGAGGTCCGGTTTACTAAGTCTAAGTGGTTAAACTGAAGTGATATTGATGAATTCCAAATATTATCAAAGCATCCTGCTGTGGCACCCCTGGATTTGTGTCACGGCACCCTAGGGTGCCACGGCCCGTGGTGGAAAAAGTAATCAAATGTTTTTTAGTAAAAGTATCAATACTGCAATGCAGAAGTACTCCGTTACAAGTAAAAGTCCGGAATTCAAAATGTACGTTGAGTAAAAGTACAAAAGTATTGGTATCAAAAGGTACTTAAAGAAAGTAAAAGTACTAAAATGTTTGAAAATAGCCTATATATAAAATAGGGCTAAAGTGGCTAATGTATGTTTTATAATGTAATAATCTAAAGTGCAAAGTAACTAGTAACGAAAGTTTTCAAATAATTGTAAAAGTACAATATTTTCCTCTGAGATGTAGTGGAGTAGAAGTAAAAGTATTGAAATTTGGAAATACACCAGTAAAGTGAAAATACGTAAGTAAAGTACTTGAGTAAATGTACTTAGTTACTTCACACCACTGGCCACGGGGGACCCACTTTGAGAAACCCTGCCCTGGGAGGTAGTTAGTTATTGCTCCACACTCCCTAGGAAGGAGGGAGGGAGGGGCGGGCTTTATAAGTCCTCCAATTGTCAGCCTCGCCCCCCCCCCTTACACACACACACACGCACAGACAGACCGACAGACAGACAGACAGAGTTTGTTACAAGCTCTGCTAAATTTGGAAGTAAAAGAGCAAAATAAACAACTCATAATGCAACTCCACATGAACGTTGTGTAGAGTTGTCAGTGTTTACCAGAGTGGTGAAAGCTGCTAAAACACGTTTGTGACGAGACATTTTCTCCATCTGACCAAACTGAGGTGAGTTTCTGCAGGTGACTTAGCTTAGCTAATTAGCGGCTTAGCATTAAAGGAATTGATGGAATTTGTGTGTTTAATTTCACTTTTATTTTACTTGGTAAAGCAACAACTAGTCAGGATGAAGCATTGTTGTGTTGTGTGATGTGAAGTGAATATGTTGTATTGTTGAGCTGTGTTTGCAGGCCTAGTCAGTGGTGTAAAGTAACTAAGTACATGTACTCAAGTAGGCTACTGTACAATTTTGAGGCGCTTTTACTTTACTGGAGTATTTCACATTTTCAATACTTTTACTTCTACTCCACTCCATCCAAGAGACAAATATTTTACTCCACTACAATTATTTGAAAACTTTGGTTACAATTTTTTTTGTAGATTTGGATTATTATTACAAAACATACCACTTCAGCCCTATAGCCTAGTTAGGCAATTTGAAAATAGCCGATCTACAAACTCACAACGTGACACATCGTAACGCTTTGTGCATATAATGAGTACTTTTACTTTTGGTACTTTAAGTATATTTTGATGCCAATACTTTTGTTCTTTTACTGAAGTAAAGTTTGAATACCAGACTTGTACTTCTAATAGAGTATTTGAAAATGGCTGTATTGGTACTTTTACTCAAGTAAAGATTTTGAGTGCTTTTTGCACCACTGGGCACACATCATTTATAAAAACTATTTTCGGAATTATCCATGGGAAACATTAATGGGTTTTCTATCAGTGACAAAATGGCCGCCACTGCTATGCCCTATAAGTGTATACAGGGTATTTGCACATTTATAAAGTTACAATTATGACTTTTAATACTAAATTGGCCAAATGTTACGTAAGAAAAAGAGGCAAACATTGTGAAAATAGCCGATCTACAAGCTCTACGTATACTAGGCTGTGTATGCTGTGACAGGATACAGTATACGTATACTAGGCTGCATGTTGTGACAGAATAAAGTATACGTATACGTGGCTATCGGTTACTTGAATTAATTTTTCTTTCTTTCTTTCTTTCTTTCTTTCAGATACTCAAGGCTGGCAGAGGTGTTGCAGGGGCCTCCCCCCTCCCCCCTCCCCCCTGGTACTGGTGAAGCTAACCAGAGAGATGTAAAGTACTGGTGAAGTTAACCAGTATGGAGGATGGAGATGATGGGAGACGCCCGCTGGAAGGCTCATCCGAGGATGCCCTGCCCTAGAGATGGAGATCTGGAGATCTCTCTCTATCCATGGGTTTGTCTGCATGGGGGATTCCTCCGAAGACTTGGTCCGCACGGTCGAACGGCTGAAGACCTTGTCCTTCTCGGGGGTTTCCCCTGAAGACGGCTGATGAAGACGACTCAAAGTAAGAACCTCTTTAGGACTGTCACGATTATGACATTTTACTTGACGATTAATTGTCGCTCAAATAATTGGGATTAACTAGTCCGAATTAATTCATTATTGCATCGTACACTGAACATTGTAACATTATTAATAAAAATGTGTCTGTCTTCGTAAACAAAAGGTGCTCAGGTCAGATATGACAAATAACTTGCATAACTCAATAACTTTATACTTCAAAAAAACATGAATAGTGGAAATAGCAGTCTGCTATTTCCACTATTTTTGAAAATGTTTGAAAACTTATGAACATTTTTCAACATGGAAATGATTATGTCGATTATCCGAAAAAGTATTGCGATTATTTGAAATACTTGCGCTCAGGTGATTATGTAATAATTGTGACAGACCTAATTTTTCCTTTTCCTTTGCTGGATGATGCTGCTGCTGCAGTTTGTGTTGTATGATGTTTGTGTTTGATGCTGTTCGTGTCATGTGCTGATGTGGTTCAAGATGTACGTAGCTCTATTGCTGTCATGTTGGGGCCCGGTGTGGCAGTGAAACATGTTGCTGTCATGTTGGGGCCCGGTGTGGCAGTGAAACATGTTGCTGTCATGTTGGGGGTGTGGCAGTGAAACATGTTGCTGTCATGTTGGGGGTGTGGCAGTGAAACATGTTGCTGTCATGTTGGGGGTGTGGCAGTGAAACATGTTGCTGTCATGTTGGGGGTGTGGCAGTGAAACATGTTGCTGTCATGTTGGGGCCCGGTGTGGCAGTGAAACATGTTGCTGTCATGTTGGGGGTGTGGCAGTGAAACATGTTGCTGTCATGTTGGGGGTGTGGCAGTGAAACATGTTGCTGTCATGTTGGGGGTGTGGCAGTGAAACATGTTGCTGTCATGTTGTGGCCCGGTGTGGCAGTGAAACATGTTGCTGTCATGTTGGGGGTGTGGCAGTGAAACATGTTGCTGTCATGTTGGGGGTGTGGCAGTGAAACATGTTGCTGTCATGTTGGGGGTGTGGCAGTGAAACATGTTGCTGTCATGTTGGGGCCCGGTGTGGCAGTGAAACATGTTGCTGTCATGTTGGGGGTGTGGCAGTGAAACATGTTGCTGTCATGTTGGGGGTGTGGCAGTGAAACATGTTGCTGTCATGTTGGGGCCTGGTGTGGCAGTGAAACATGTTGCTGTCATGTTGGGGGTGTGGCAGTGAAACATGTTGCTGTCATGTTGGGGGTGTGGCAGTGAAACATGTTGCTGTCATGTTGGGGGTGTGGCAGTGAAACATGTTGCTGTCATGTTGGGGGTGTGGCAGTGAAACATGTTGCTGTCATGTTGGGGGTGTGGCAGTGAAACATGTTGCTGTCATGTTGTGGCCCGGTGTGGCAGTGAAACATGTTGCTGTCATGTTGGGGGTGTGGCAGTGAAACATGTTGCTGTCATGTTGGGGGTGTGGCAGTGAAACATGTTGCTGTCATGTTGGGGGTGTGGCAGTGAAACATGTTGCTGTCATGTTGGGGGTGTGGCAGTGAAACATGTTGCTGTCATGTTGGGGGTGTGGCAGTGAAACATGTTGCCGTCATGATGGGGGTGTGGCAGTGAAACATGTTGCTGTCATGTTGGGGGTGTGGCAGTGAAACATGTTGCTGTCATGTTGGGGGTGTGGCAGTGAAACATGTTGCTGTCATGTTGGGGGTGTGGCAGTGAAACATGTTGCTGTCATGTTGGGGGTGTGGCAGTGAAACATGTTGCTGTCATGTTGGGGGTGTGGCAGTGAAACATGTTGCTGTCATGTTGGGGCCCGGTGTGGCAGTGAAACATGTTGCTGTCATGTTGGGGGTGTGGCAGTGAAACATGTTGCTGTCATGTTGGGGCCTGGTGTGGCAGTGAAACATGTTGCTGTCATGTTGGGGCCTGGTGTGGCAGTGAAACATGTTGCTGTCATGTTGGGGCCCGGTGTGACAGTGAAACATGTTGCTGTCATGTTGGGGCCCGGTGTGACAGTGAAACATGTTGCTGTCATGTTGGGGCCCGGTGTGACAGTGAAACATGTTGCTGTCATGTTGGGGCCCGGTGTGACAGTGAAACATGTTGCTGTCATGTTGGGGCCCGGTGTGACAGTGAAAGTTTGAGAAAGTGTTCAAGTCTTGAACAAGGGGTCCGGGACCTCTAGGGGGTCCTCAGAGTTACTACAGGGGGTCCGGGACCTCTAGGGGGTCCTCAGAGTTACTACAAGGGGTCCTCTAGGGGGTCCTCAGAGTTACTACAGGGGGTCCTCTAGGGGGTCCTCAGAGTTACTAAAGGGGGTCCTCTAGGGGGTCCTCAGAGTTACTAAAGGGGGTCCTCTAGGGTGTCCTCTAGGGGGTCCTCAGAGTTACTATAGGGGGTCCTCTAGGGGGTCCTCAGAGTTACTAAAGGGGGTCCTCTAGGGTGTCCTCTAGGGGGTCCTCAGAGTTACTACAGGGGGTCCTCTAGGGGGTCCTCAGAGTTACTAAAGGGGGGGTCTGTTGTTTTTTTACATGAACCACTTGAACCCTAGCATCCATATTCCATATAGTTGAACATTTGCAGAAAATAGCAGATCTACAAGCTCACAATGCGTCACAGTGTGTTGTGAGCTGGTAGATCAGATATTTTTGGCAACGGTTTAGAAGGTGAAAAAAGAGCAGACCAAGTACAGAGGGTTTAAGGACACGTGCACCGTTCCAATGACCAAAACTCCACTTCGGGATTTCGCAAAGACCCACCTCCGAAGGCGTTCTCTGTGTGTGTGTGTGTGTGTGTGTGTGTGTGTGTGTGTGTGTGTGTGTGTGTGTGTGTGTGTGTGTGTGTGTGTGTGTGTGTGTGTGTGTGTGTGTGTGTGTGTGTGTGTGTGTGTGTGTGTGTGTGTGTGTGTGTGTGTGTGTGTGTGTGCGCGTGTGTGTGCCTCGCCAAACATGCGCAGTTTGTGACAAACTTTAGACAAACTTACAAACAAACAAACAAACAAACAAACAAATGACTCAAATGACTCAAATTACTCGCGCATGCGCCTGCATCTCAATTGTATATATAGATGAATAAAAATCCTTTGAAAATAGCAGATCTACAAGCTCACAACGCGTCACAAAGCGACGCGTTGTGAGCTTGTAGATCAGCTACATTCAAATTGTGGAAGTGTATATGTCACAGTACGTTTGGAGAACCAGTACGATTGAAGACAGAGCGCTCGTTTTTAGGCACGGGGCTTCGGGGCGATGCGGGGCTTTTCGAGACAGGGTTTATTAGCGAGGCTCGCGAGGAGGAGGAGCCTTCTCCTTCTCCTCCTCCGTGTGTGTGTGTGTGTGTGTGTGTGTGTGTGTGTGTGTGTGTGTCAGGGAGAAACTAAAACAAAAGCCAGCAGAACACAATAAAAGTATCTTAACAGTCCACCTGATTCGAATGCTATCTGCATTGAATGGGGAAATAGGCGAGTTTATTAGACCTTTGAATGGGTGAAATAGGCGACCTACTTACCTACCCACGATTTATCAGACCATTCATTGGGTGTTATCAAGACATACTAACCTACCAACTGACATGACTTAATAGTTCAGTTTAGGTTTCGCTTTTGGTTTTGGACCCTGACGGAGGCGCGCAGTCACAGGCGAACTGTCACCCCGTGAAGGACCACAGAGGGAGCTAAGGCGACCGAGTTGCCGTCCTGAACGGTGTGACGTTCGCCTGTGCCTACTCAGCGCCGTTTGAGTTATGTACCGATAGGCACAGAATCGTAAATATTGTTGTGCGGACTGCTCCGCCTCCAAGTAGGTCAGTAGCTCCTGAATGAATGGTCTGATAAATCGCGGGTAGGTAGTAGCCTATTTCGCCCATTGAAAGGTCTAATAAACTCGCCTATTTCCCCATTCAATGCATTGATAGCACTCGAAGCCGGTCACACACGCGCGCACGTGTGTGTGTGGTCGCGGCAATATATGCTTGTGCACAAGCCTGGCTTGTGGCTCCCTCTAGTGTTGCTTCTACAGAATTGCTGGGTGGGTGGTAAAAACGAGCGAGCCTTCTTCAATCGTACTGGTTCTCCAATCATACTGTAACATATATATAGGTCTGAAGTGTTTTTGTTATAATACTAAAAATCTACAAAGTGACTAAAGTGTTCAAATAATTGTAGTGGAGTAAAAATATCTGCCTTTGAGATGTAGTAGAGTAGAAGTAAAATTGTAAAAAAATAATTGTAAATACTCCAGTAAAGTAAAAGAAAAGTATTTGAGTAAATGTACTTAGTTACTTTCCACCACTGCAGCAACATAAATAATGTCCTAATAATATTAATACACAGGAACAACGACAGACTTTCAAAACATTTATTAAACAATTACAGTTTATTCTACAAATGACCTTACAATAATCTCTCTCTCTCTCTGAGAAGATGATGTCATCTTTAATGATCGTACAATAACACATGAAATGAAACATTATGAAGAATGAGAATAATATGGAATGAAAACATAATGAAACAATGATCTAATAATGAATCAATAGATAAACAATGAATGATTTGACTTCATTGATGAATGAATGCATTTAGTGGATGTTTGAATCCAGAATCAAACACACACTGTTCCTCACTCTGTTGTGTCAAATAGACATCAAATACATGAGTGTGTTTCTACATGAGAGACACTCGTATGACCCTGATATTTACATCATCACCATTTATGATACATATTTATATCAAATACATGAGTGTGTTTCTACATGAGAGACACACGTATGACACTGATATTTACATCATCATCATCATCATCATCATCAGTATTATGATATATGATACATATTTATACATCTGTGGAGGTTTGTGCAGCGCTGTCTAATCTAATCTAATCTGATCTGATCTAATCTAATCTAATCTAATCTAATCTAATCTATTGTAATCTAATCTGATGTAATCTGATCTAATCTAATCTAATCTAATCTAATGTAATCTGATCTATTGTAATCTAATCTGATGTAATCTGATTTGATCTAATCTAATCTGATCTAATGTAATGTAATCTGATCTGATGTAATCTGATCTCCCTGTGGTGATGACTGAATCAAAGAAAAGGAGACGATAGTGAACTGGTGTTAGAGAGGATTTCCGTGGACCCCTCCTCTGAAAACATGTTGTACCAGGGACCCCCATACAAGATCTGTGATATTAAAATGTTTCAAAACATATTCTAAAATGTGTTCCAAGATGTATTTGACACTGGCAGATCTACAAGTTCACACGTTGTGAGCTTGTAGATCTGCTATTTCCAAAACGCCAATTTATATATGTTTAACTTTAAACCCTCCCTGGAACCCCCTCAAGGACCCCTGGGGGTCCCCGGACCACACTTTGAGAACCGCTGGTCAAGACCACCGCTTTTCAATGTCAGGTCTGGGGACCCCCAAGGGGTCCAAATGGACCCTTACAGGTCTGTAACTCTGAGAGTGTACCAGTGGCGTAACGCAGAATCGCGGGGCCTCCCCGCGGGAGTTTCACGTGAGGCCCACGTGCACAACCTGCGCGCGAAAAAAATCGGGTCTAATTCGGTTCTATTTGAACAATATAAATCAACTTTTTTCTTTTTTTTTGCTGTAAAAATATTTGTATCAGCGCAGGCGGGGCCCCCCCTGCTGGTGGCCCCCCCGCACCGCATCGCTTGCTGCCCCTCCGTTATGCCACTGGAGTGTACACATGGAACCAAATGGACCCTTACAGTTCTGTCCTTGGGGGGGGGGGTTCCCCAGCTAAAGTAGTTAACAGCATCACAATCATTTTAACCACTTTATAATGTTATGCATTGGCTACACAAAAACTGCAGATCTACAAGCTCACAGCGCGGCACAAAGTGCTGCGCTGTGAGCTTGTAGATCTGCTGTTTTTGAAAAAAGAAAAGTATTGAAAATGGTTGGAACATTTTGAACTAGAAAAAGTGCTCCTCGGAGCACAGGTCTCCGCCAGGTCAGGTAAGTTATTCTGGCCTCCTGGTGGCGCTATAATAGGCCAATGTGAAAAGGGTGCCAACCGTGCCATTTATTCTTGCATTGACACTGCATTCATGATTTGAGGCATTTTGTTCCAAAAATGTGTTTTGCTAAATTAGACCTGCTGGTGGCGCTATAACAGGCCAATGTGAAAAGGGGGGAATTTCTTCCTCGGCCTAGTGGGAATGTGCTTGTGAAATTTCACGGAAATCCCAAGCTGTGTGTATACTTTGAGGCTTTTTGTTCAAAACGGACCAATCCTGCAAACTTTGGGAGCCAACCATAGGCAATGAGGATCGAATATGGGAAATCGGGCAGATCCGTGTTGATCACATGACTATAGAGATAATGTGTACCGATTAGCATGACGTTTGGATACAATTTGTAGGAGTAATATAAAAAAATGGGTTTTGCACAAATCAGCCTCCTGGTGGCGCTATAACAGGCCCATGTGAAAGATTTGGGCCAGAGGTTCTGAATTGGCATCCAGGGAGTGTGTGTGCACAGTTTCGGAGCGACCGGGCCATCGGTGCCGGAGATTAGCTGGTGACAGACGGACACACACACACACACACACACACACACACACACACACACACGGACGGACGGACAAGGGGTAAAACATACTCTCTCGCCATGCCTTCGGCCTGGCGGAGACAATAATTTAGATTTTTCTGGTAAACATCTTCTCCTCTGGGGGTCCCTGGCACAACACATTTTCAGATGGGGGTCCCTGGCACAACATATTTTCAGATGGGGGTCCGCAGCCCAAACACATTAATCTGGGGGTCCTTGACTTGAACAGGTTTGAGAACCACTGCTGTAAGAGTCCATATGGACCCCTAGTGGGCCCCGGACCTGATGTTGAGAAACAGTGTCTAGATCAGTGGTTCTCAAAGTGTGGTCTGGGGACCCCCAGGGGTTCCAGGGGGTCCCCAGCTAAATGATTGAATCAGTTGATTCAGTTACAGATCTACAAGCGGCGAAGCGTTGTGAGCTTGTAGATCTGCAGTTTTTCTTATTAACCCATTAAGACCTGAGGACGATAAAAAAAAAGTTTTCTAAATCCTAACGCTTTAAAAATATATTTATATTTAATTTTCATGATTTTACAAAAATAGCAGATCTACAAGCTCATAGCGCGGCACTCGGTGCCGCGCTATGAGCTTGTAGATCTGCTATTTTTGAATAGCCTAAAGAAATCTAAAAGGTGACACAGATGCGTTCCCGGTCTAAATGGGTTAAAATGTGACTTTAAAAAAATTATCTCTGCCTATGGGGGTCCCTGGAATAGAATATGTTCATATGGGGGTCCTTGACATGAACATGTTTGAGAAACACTGATCTACAGATTGAAGTACTTGTGGTAACCATGACAACCTGGACTCACTCAGACATGTTGAGTAACCATGACGACCTGAGGTCACCCTCACATAGAGACTCTATCTCTGCTCACACAGACACACTGAGGAGGGGGAGAGTGATAACCTGAACCCAGCATAGAGAGGTTCAGTGAATGTGTCCCTGAAGGTGAACAGGTGTGTCAGAATGTCCTCTGATATTTGATAGAATGACAGAGTTCCAGCAGAACAGTCTAGATACACTGCTACTCTGTTAGAGCCTCTAGAGGGACGGACAGGGAGGCGAGTCTCCTTTCTATTGTGTCTGACACTGTACCTGTCACCTCTTGTACAGATCAGACTCCAGGACATGTCATTGTATCCTAGGCAGTCACCGAGGTGGCGACTTCCTTTCCTGCTGATTCCTCTGTCAGTCACTGCTATAGAAACCCCTCTCCCCCCCTGCCCCCTCCACTCTACCTCCCAGTAACAGCGTCCAGTCAGACCCTCTGAACACAGAACCTGTCTCTGTCCATCAAACCTGTCAGGATGAGGAGGATAATGATGATCCTGTCCTTCATATGTCACCTTCCTGTTGTCTTCAGACAGAGAGAGTTTTCTGTGTGCTGTGTTTGTGTCCAGTGTGAGACGATGATAATCTGATGAGAAAAACAACACAGTAAACATTAAACACATCATTCACTGAGTCACACACAGACACAGACACACACAGACACAGACACACACACACACACACACACACACACACACACACACACACACACACACACACACACACACACACACACACACACACACACACAGTCCAAGAACAAACGGGGGATTTTTATTTTTTATATCTGAAGAACCAGCGGGGACCCCCCCTACGGACCCCCTACCCACCCCATCCATGGCTGCAGTGAGCACCAGCCCGGCGGCGGCCCCCCCGACAGACACACACACACACACACACACACACACACACACACACACAGACACACAGACACACAGACACACAGACACACAGACACACAGACACACACACACACACACACACACACACACACACACAGACAGACAGACAGACAGACAGACACACAGACACACAGACACACACACACACACACACAGACACACACACACAGACACACACAGACACACACACACACACACACACACACACAGACACACACACACACACAGACACACACAGACACACACAGACACACACAGACACACACAGACACACACAGACACACAGACACACAGACACACACACACAGACACACAGACACAGACACACAGACACACACACACACAGACAGACACACACACACACACACACACACGGTTGTTGAGGCCGTAGAAGAAACGTTCTTTAAAGAATCATTATTTAACTATTTAAATGCTTCTATAAAGCAGTAATTCTAGCTTTTAGTGTCAAGGACCCCCACATTTATATGTATCTGTCTGTGGACCCCCATCTGAAAATGTGTTGTGCCAGGGACCCCCACATTTATATGTATCTGTCTGTGGACCCCCATCTGAAAATGTGTTGTGCCAGGGACCCCCAGAAGAGAAGATTTATGTTAAAAACTATCACAATTATTCAACTTGTTTCCAAACATTTTCAATATTTTTCAAAACATATCTAAAATAGCAGATCTATAAGCTCGCAGCGCGGCACAAAGTGGTGCACTGTGAGCTTGTAGATCTGCTATATTTAAACAGCCAACATGTAAAATATGGATAAAGTGGTTCCATTTTGCTGGGGACCCCCTGGAACCCCCCAAGGACCCCTGGGGGTCCCCGGACCACACTTTGAGAACCAATGCTATAAAGAACCATTAACCACTTTAACCCTTCATCGACCGGTGTCTCCCAGAGTACTTTTACTTTTGATTCTTTAAGTATATTTTGATGCCAATACTTTTGTACTTTTACTCAAGTAAATGTTAACTTTAACCCATTAAGACCTGAAGCCGATTCTACAAATGTCTTCTAAATCCCAACAGTTTTCTGATAAACGTATGTTTCTATATCAGTGGTTCTCAATCTTTTTCATGTCAAGGACCCCCAAAATGATATGTATTTGACCGCGGACCCCCATCTCAAGATATTTTGTCCCAGGGACCCCCAGAAGCAAAGATTTGCACACATTTTTCACGATTTTTCAAAAATAGCAGATCTACAAGCTCATAGCGCGGCACTCGGTGCCGCGCTATGAGCTTGTAGATCTGCTATTTTTGAATAGCCAAAGTGTAAAATAATGCTTTTTAGCTCAAATCAAAAAGTGACACAGATGCTTCAGGTCTTAAAGGGTTAACTTGTAACAGAGTATTTCTAAATTGCAGTTTTGATACTTTTACGTAGTAGTAAACAAATTGAGTACTTTTTCCACCACTGCTACTAGCTCTGCATTGTGAGCTTGTAGATCTGCTATTTTCGATGAATGCTCACGTATTAAGACATGTCAACATGGGATGCAGGGGTTTAAGTGGTTAATTCATCAAAGAAGGTTCTTTGATGAATTATTTATGGTTGTGAGCTTGTAGATCTGATATATTCAGGGAACATACTTGGTGTAGAGGGAAACAGAGCCCTGAGGAACTCCAGTCAGTGGCGTGGATTTAAGTGTTTAATATAGAAAATAAAATAATTAAAATAATGTTTTATTAATTCAAATCAGTTCCAGATTGCAGCTTTATTTAACACATTAACTGCCAGAGTTTATTCATAATGTACTCACCCCAGTGCAAGCGATTTGTGTTTAATAACCTTTTCAACCGGTCACTGAATTGTTATATCCATTATAATCGTTTGTCTGGCTGTGTTTATAAACAGACACGACAGCTCGACCAGCACTCAAACAGTTACGTTTTTGCTGTGTCTCTCCGCTCTCTCTCTCGACCCCCCCCCCCCCAATAGGCTGCAAACGTCATAATTAATTAATTAATTAAATAATTTGTGGATGGATGAATAGATGGATGGATGGATGGATGAATAGATGAATAGATGGATGAATAGATGGATGAATAGATGAATAGATGGATGGATGAATAGATGGATAGATGAATAGATGGATGAATAGATGGATGAATAGATGGATGAATAGATGAATAGATGAATAGATGAATAGATGGATGAATAGATGAATAGATGAATAGATGGATGAATAGATGAATAGATGGATAGATGGATGAATAGATGAATAGATAGATGAATAGATGAATAGATGGATGAATAGATGGATGAATAGATGAATAGATGAATAGATGGATGAATAGATGAATAGATGAATAGATGGATGAATAGATGGATGAATAGATGGATGAATAGATGAATAGATGAATAGATGGATGAATAGATGAATAGATGGATGAATAGATGGATGAATAGATGAATAGATGAATAGATGAATAGATGGATGAATAGATGGATGAATAGATGAATAGATGAAAAGATGGATGGATGAATAGATGGATGAATAGATGAATAGATGGATGAATAGATGGATGAATAGATGGATGAATAGATGGATGAATAGATGAATAGATGGATGAATAGATGGATGAATAGATGAATAGATGGATGAATAGATGGATGAATAGATGGATGAATAGATGGATGAATAGATGAATAGATGGATGAATAGATCACTGAGGATAAAAACACAATGAAGCTCGGAGTCTTATTTCCATCCTGGTTCTCTAAATACAATACTTATCATCCTGGTTCTCTAAATACAATACTTATCATCCTGGTTCTCTAAATACAATACTTATCATCCTGGTTCTCTAAATACAGTACTTATCATCCTGGTTCTCTAAATACAATACTTATCATCCTGGTTCTCTAAATACAATACTTATCATCCTGGTTCTCTAAATACAATACTTATCATCCTGGTTCTCTAAATACAATACTTATCAGGAAATGTAATAAAGAACCCATGTTCCAGTGGATCCAAAGTAGTTATTATAACCTCATGTTAATACTTTAAAATATATACATATAAAACCCACAGACACACTTTCACTTTCTTTTTTTTTACAAAAGTCACTAAAATATCTGATAAGCTCCCCACATGTCACATCCTTCTACCAGAATGAAGGAGGACACCCATGGAGTTGGGAGTCAGCGTTGGTGAGGATCTCACACACACAGACATTATGCTCCAAATAACTCCACACTTTGCAAAACATAATGCTCAGTATTCTGGCTGCTTTCTGCACCGTTAATGTACAGTTTCTATCAAACTCCATTATTACCCAATAATTATGTAGACTACTTCTGTAAGTGCTCTGACGTAATATACGTCACAATTTAGCAAAACAGATCTACAAGCTAACAACGCGTCACGACTCGATCACCAGCCCCTCCCCTTTTCACTGGACACACAGACAAAGAGAAAGGAGTTGTTTCCTAAATCATGGCTCTGCCTAAATCCACATAGATGTACGTTAGGATTGGCTGTATAGGATCGCTTCATAAATGTGACTTTGACGTTGCCCTACGGCCGAATTTATGGAAAAAAATATGCTGTTTTTTAGGCTCCATTAATAAATGAGGGCCAGTGTGTTTTGGGGACATTAAGCAGAATGTGTGTGGCAGAAGGAGTGTTGTATGTGGGGACAGTGGCCCTCATTTATCAATCGTAAAAAAACGGCTTATATTTTTGCCTATATTTCGCCTTTACACCAAAGTCCAAGTGACATTTATCAAAGGATCCTATACAGCCAATCCTAGCGCACATTTGGTCGGAGCTTTGATAAATCTGACGGCTGAAACCGACCGTCATTTAATCTAATATCACGTCCTTAAATATTCTCGAAACGCCCAGATTTTACGACATGAAGAAAATAAGAAAATAAGAGAGCGTTTCCCCCGCTCGCCTCGCTGCCTGTCAAGTCACACACACACACACACACACACACGCTCACACTCACACTCACACTCACACTCACACTCACACTCACACTCACACACACACACACACACACACGCACACACCTCTCTCTCTCTCTCTCTCTCTCACACACACACACGCCCAACTGTGTCTTTCATGTAATCCGTAGCGGTACAATCTTTGTCACGTAGGCTTGTAGCCTACATGAATGACATATTATGATACCAATCACATCGCCATGAATGGAATACGTTTGTATATACATTTATTTAACCCATACCGAGCAGTGCGCGTTCGAGTTACACTAACATAAAGCAGTCATGTAGGCTATTCCCCATGAGACTCGGGCGGGCTGCAGTGATCCCGTGCCGCCACGTTAATAAGAGATATCCTGCGCTCGGCAAAGATTACTTTGGAGTGCCGGGTTAATATCCTTAACCCAGCCAGGTTGTAGCCTTCATAACTCTCTATGACATAACTCCATACCATAGGACAAGCTACTGTTAAGTTTGTAGACCTCACTGTCCATGAAAAGATGGTCGGGAGTCCCGACTCCCGAAAATGCTCTCGCAAATGCGCCCGTATATTTTGAAAATAGCAGATCTTCAAGCTCACAACGCGTCCCGATGCGACTCTTGTGAGCTTGTAGATCTGTTACTTTCAATGCAGCCAGATCTGCATGACTGTTAAAGAAGTTTGTTTAAATTACTTTAGAAAATGATATATTTTCACAGGGATTATTTATTAGTGTAGATATACATTTAGGAGTGGATTATGTGTCCAGATGCCTGTCAGACGGTCCGAAAATACTGCTCTACATGTCTACAATGGAACAAACGGGTGCAGCCAAAGTCAACAACTGCCTACGACCTGGGATCTTAGGCGGCGGGATCTCGCCGTACACTCATTATTTGGTCTACACCGCGTTGACAAATGTGGGCCGGTGTGTTTTGGGGACATTAAGCAGAATGTGTAGCAGAAGGAGTGTTGTATGTGAGGACAGTGTGTTTTGGGGACATTAAGCAGAATGTGTAGCAGAAGGAGTGTTGTATGTGAGGACAGTGTGTTTTGGGGACATTAAGCAGAATGTGTAGCAGAAGGAGTGTTGTATGTGAGGACAGTGTGTTTTGGGGACATTAATCAGAATGTGTGGCAGAAGGAGTGTTGTATGTGAGGACAGTGTGTTTTGGGGACATTAAGCAGAATGTGTAGCAGAAGGAGTGTTGTATGTGAGGACAGTGTGTTTTGGGGACATTAAGCAGAATGTGTAGCAGAAGGAGTGTTGTATGTGAGGACAGTGTGTTTTGGGGACATTAAGCAGAATGTGTGGCAGAAGGAGTGTTGTATGTGGGGACAGTGTGTTTTGGGGACATTAAGCAGAATGTGTAGCAGAAGGAGTGTTGTATGTGAGGACAGTGTGTTTTGGGGACATTAAGCAGAATGTGTGGCAGAAGGAGTGTTGTATGTGAGGACAGTGTGTTTTGGGGACATTAATCAGAATGTGTAGCAGAAGGAGTGTTGTATGTGAGGACAGTGTGTTTTGGGGACATTAAGCAGAATGTGTAGCAGAAGGAGTGTTGTATGTGAGGACAGTGTGTTTTGGGGACATTAATCAGAATGTGTAGCAGAAGGAGTGTTGTATGTGAGGACAGTGTGTTTTGGGGACATTAAGCAGAATGTGTAGCAGAAGGAGTGTTGTATGTGAGGACAGTGTGTTTTGGGGACATTAAGCAGAATGTGTAGCAGAAGGAGTGTTGTATGTGAGGACAGTGTGTTTTGGGGACATTAAGCAGAATGTGTAGCAGAAGGAGTGTTGTATGTGAGGACAGTGTGTTTTGGGGACATTAATCAGAATGTGTAGCAGAAGGAGTGTTGTATGTGAGGACAGTGTGTTTTGGGGACATTAAGCAGAATGTGTAGCAGAAGGAGTGTTGTATGTGAGGACAGTGTGTTTTGGGGACATTAAGCAGAATGTGTGGCAGAAGGAGTGTTGTATGTGAGGACAGTGTGTTTTGGGGACATTAAGCAGAATGTGTGGCAGAAGGAGTGTTGTATGTGGGGACAGTGGCCCTCATTTATCAATGGAGCGTAAAAAACTGCGTATTCTTTGATTTAAATTTGCCCGTAGGCCAACGTCCAAGTGACATTTATCAAAGGAACCTATACAGCCAATCCTAGCGTACATTTGGTCTGGGCTTTGATAAATCTGACGGCTGAAACCGAGCGTCATTTAAATAACACGTCCTTAAATATTCTCAAAACGCCCCGATTTTACGACATGAAGAACCAGAATACGACCAAAGCATGGAAAGCCAGTAAGAAAGGGTGGTAACACTTTCTATGAAGGTCTATAATGCTTTATAAGCTCATTTATAATGCATTACAACGCCCTTATAAGGCATTATAATGCTTGTTATAAATGTTTAAATCATGTATAAGGACTTATAACCACATTTATAACGTATTATAACTGCTGGTCATAATGCATTATTATGCTCAGTGGAACAGCACATTATTTTTACCCTAACTTACTCAGTTGTAAAGGCTCATAGAGAAGTGCAGTAATGTGTCATAACACATTATAACAAACATATTTATTAAATGTCTAATAACTCATGAATATGTGGCCACTTTACTTAAAGGTCTCAAAGTCATGTTATAGCACATTATTGATGTTTATAAGACATTATTCCATTTAATACACATTTGATTATAATGCATTATTACACATTACAGCACTTCTCTATGAGCCTTTACAACTGAGTAAGTTAGGGTAGTTATAATGTGCTATTCCACTGAGCATAATAATGCATTATGAACAGCAGTTATAATACGTTATAAACACGGTTATAAGTTGTTATACATGATTATAAACATTTATTAGTCCAAAACTCCCGAAAATGCTCTCACATAAGCGCTCGTATATTTTGAAAACAGCAGATCTACAAGCTCACAACACCTGGTGATGTGACGCGTTGTGAGCTTGTAGATCTTCTATTTTCAAATAGCCAATGCAGCCAGATCTGCAATCTTATCTGAATGATTGTTAAAGCAGTTTGTTTAAATGAGTTTATAAAATGTTATAATGTGTTTTATATGGGGGTTGAACAGTGCAGAAGGTGTGTCAGGTGGGGGGGAGTGTTTCGTAAACAAGCATCAGCTGGTGTTAAGGACCAGGCTAAGAGCAGAGAAACCATCTGAATTCTCTGGAAGTTCTACTGAGGAGTTTTCAGGACAGCATCCAAGGAGGGAGGGGCTAATAGAGTATAAACACAGTGTATGACACAGACAGACAGACAGACAGACAGATACTCACATTTTTTAAGGAGATGAGGTTTAATCCAGTGTTCTCCTCCATGATTCACACTGTAGGAAGCAGAAAAATAATGCATCAATGTCTGACTGTCTAACACTACCTGACACTATTATTATTATATTATTATTATTATTATTATTATTATTATTATTATTATTATTATTAGGCAAGGTAGGGCAGGTGCCATACCTTGGCTCCAAAAAAACAAGGACGTATGACATAAGATGTCATGTGTAGACGGGTGACAGTGTGAAGCAGGTCAGTCCCTGTACGTCTGTGGGAGTTTTTTTTTTGTTGCAAGGTCAGGCATGTAGTGGGTAGTGGGATGCTTGTGTTTTCTGTTGATTGATTTTGCCAGCATTGGTAATGCAATACATGAGTTACAAGAATATGTAGTTGTTACCTGATAAGAAGTTGTGTAGAATTTGTTATTACATTTGTAATGTTTACATTACAATTGATTGGGATTCTATTTAAATATTTAACTATTAAGAATTGGTACAGTAAAACATCTTGGTAATAAGCACATATGGACTTGAGGAGATGTGGTACTATGATCAATATATCAACCAATAACTCATACTAAATATCAACAACGTTTTAGAAACAGGAACTCCAACTCTGTGAACCCCTCTTTGCAGACGTTATTGTAATATTCAAAGTCCTGTTTATTATTGTAGGCCTATATAATAAGTATCATGAAGCATCAGGGCATTAATTCACACGTTGTGATGCATTGTGAGCTTGGAGATCCATTGTTAGCTTTTAGGAATTTAGCCCCATTTCAAACCTCTCCCTCAGCAGCGATTGGCGCTATTGTCAGCTGTTCAGACACCTAACTTTGTTTGGACAAAACTCCTAACTCCACTTGTGCTGGATTTGGGTAAAGTGCTGATCATATATGACACATGCAAGTATCTGATAATATATATAGTCACTATACCAACTTTGATGAGGCAGTATTGCTTTTTTTAAATATAATGATTTCTTCATTTCCTGAAAAATTAGTGTTGTGGAGTTAGTTGGTTGCTGCTGGACAGCAGAGATATATTATATTAATTATTGTAATCAAATGTTATATTATAATGTGATATATTATAATAATATGTATTATAATGTATATGATATATTATAATATAATACATTTCATATTAATGATGTAATCTATTATATTAATAATGTTATATGTTGTTTTATTGTATAACGTGATAAAGAATGTTTTCTGTGGGATGTTGCGTGCTGGTGGTATGAAGAAGTTATCCCATGCGCCCGCCATGTCTTAAGGCGCAGTGTGAGTGTCCAAGGGCCGTATTTGAAAGTCCTTTGTAAGTTTGCCTGTGACGGTGTGGGCTCGAAGATTTGTGTACATAAACGAAAATACGGGGGCACAGACACACACACACACACAGACAGACAGACAGACAGACAGACACATCTACAAGCTCACAGTGTGCTTGAAGATCTGCTATTTTCAAAAAGATCTTGAAAAGAAATAGATATCTATATCTATAGATAGATAGATAGATATCAAATATTATTTCGCTATTTCTTTTTGAAAATAGCAGATCTACGAGCTCACTGAGCTTGTAGATTGGCTATTTTCACCATATATATTTATTAATTCAGATGGGGGTCTGCGAAGAAATACAATAATTTGGCATGCACATGTTTGAGGACTGTTTAAACAATAACATCAACAAAGTAACTACACTTTAAAAGCCCAAAAACCCGCAACACGCAACAACCAATATTTACAGGCAACTTTACAGGAAAAACAAGCCCAAAGTCGCTTATAATAAGCCGACATGGCAACCCACAGATCAGTTGCGCACTACAGCATTTTCAATCAGTGTTGCATCACCATCTAAAGGCAAAATAAAAAGTGAGAACGCAACGGCACTTTAACGTTTTCACTAGAGAGAACGTTGTCATCTAAACGTGTACACACGTGTAAATGAAAGTCCTTTAAGTTTAACTGTGTGTGTGCGCTTGAGGCAGGCGAGGCAACAACAGCCTGACCTGTGTCTGTGTCTGTGTCTGTGTCTGTGCTTGAAATGGGGCTCTCTCTCTCTCTGTCTCTGACGTTGAATTGTGGGCGTGCACTTCCAAAAGGTCTTATAGGGGGGCGGGGCTAAAGCCGAATTCCTCAAAGCTGTGTATAGAGACTGGGAGACTTCGTCAACCGTCATTTAAAAAAAAAAATCATGAATAGTAGCCTAATGCAGGTGTAAGACCATCGTGTTTGTATTGTGTTATAAGGTATAATGCATAGTTTTCTTTCTGTCTTGGGGGGTTTGACCCCCAAATTTGTTTCGGCCGCACGCCTTTGCCGCGCGCCCAGGATAGGTGTCCCTTACTTCAATCTCTGGGAGTTGGCAACCCTAACCTTGCCATACCTTAGCTTTTGCTGAACTGACGTCACTGTGTACACTACAGTGTTTCTCCTTCCATTATCTTGACCAGGCAGCCCTCCCGGACAAACTCAATGCCGCCCGCCTTAGAGGAAAGGGGTAAGAAATGTCTTGTCTTTTTTTGGGGGGGTGTTTTATTTTTTTACCAGCATTTCCACTACAATAGAGTGCTGAACTGGTTAAAATGCAAACCAGTTTTATTTATCATTAATTTTCAATGCTGATATGAAGAGGATGTAAATACTTTCTACCTGGATGTAAAATAGTGCAGTTCTGTTCCCTTTGCTATCACACACACACACACACACACACACACACACACACACACACACACACACACACACACACACACACACACACACACACAGTATTAATGAGACAGTTCAACCCCCCACAAGAAAAAATTTCATTACAAGCTCACAACACAATGCGTTGTGAGCTTGTAGATCGGCTGTTTTCGACAAAGAGATTTGGGGCCCTATCATCCATCCTGAGCTATCCCTTGGCACTACCCGCTATCAGTTAATTACGCACAAGGCAGCTGGCACTGTACCCAACAGTATCTTACGTCCACGCCGTAAACATTATGCCCACTCTGTTATTTGCGCCTGGAGGTTTGGCCATGGGCGTGTTGTTGCGTTATCCCATGTGTGTGTGCACACACACACACATGGGAAAGCGCATAGCGGATTCTTAAACCACCACTTATGCCGAATCCGTTTGGTAGAGCGTGACTGAAAAGGACGTCATCCCCGGGACCCGGCGGGACACGCTCGAATATAACGGAAATAGAGGGACGCTCGAGTGGAACGGAGGTCCGGCGGAGCGAGGTAGGAGGAGGGGATTGATTATCAACTGGCGTCAGTGTGAAACAGGTCAGTCCCTGTATGTCTGTGGGAGGCGTTTTTTCCGAGGTCAGGCATGTAGTGGATAGTAGGATGTGTGATGCTTGTGTTTTCTGCCAATTAGTTGATTGATTTGGCCAGCATTGGTAATGCAAGACATGAGTTACAAGAATATGTAGTTGTTACCCGATAAGAAGTTGTTTAGAATTTGTTATTACATTTGTAATGTTTACATTACAATTGATTGGGATTCTGTAATATTTCAATATTTAATTATTAAGAATTGGTACAGTAACATCTTGGTAATAATCACAGATGGACTTGAGGAGGTGTGGTACAAGAATCAATATATCAACCAATAACTCATACTAAATATCAACAACGTTTTAGAAACAGGGACAAACCGCAACCACTAGTCTTTACAGTTAGACTCTAAATCAGACTCTAAATCAGACTCTAAATCAGTCTAACTCCACCTAAAAAATGCAGCATGCAATTTCAGTGAAATTTTGCACGCATATTCCCACTAGGCAGAAGAAGAAATGCCACTCTTTTCACATTAGCCTGTGCCACCAGGAGGTCTAATTTAGCAATACACATTTTTGGAACAAAATGCCTCAAATCATGAATGCAGTGTCCGATTGCCATGAAAGGCCTAAGAAGAAATGCCACCCTTTTCACATTGGCCACCAGGAGGCCACAATAACCTACCTGACCTGGCGGAGACCTGTGCTCCGAGAAGCACCTTTTCTAGTTATTATTAATATTATTACTAGTGGTGGTGGTGGTTGTAGAAAATAGCAGATCTACAAGCTATCAACAAATAACTCATGCCAAATATCAACAACGTTTTAGAAACAGGGACAAAGCCCAACCACCAGTCTTTACAAGTACCTTCACAGAAAAACAAGGGCAATGTCGCTTATAATTAGAGGACATGATCAACACTGAGCGTGGCAAGAGCTCTATAACAAAGAAATCTGTCATTTACTCCTAAATGTATTGAAATATGCTGTATTGCAGCGCAGCGCGGAAAAAAAGTGACGCTTCACCGGAGCGTTTCAATGTTGTAGCGCTCCTTTAACAGCCGCTGCTTCTAAATTTCAAAAATGTTCACGTCGTTTGGTGCCCCCCAAGGTTGGTGCCCTGTGCAGCACCTACTGTAACCTGCTGTTAGGGACTGTTCGTTATTTAGTTACCAGGGGGGGGTGGTCCAGATGTAATTTCTTTCTTTTTTTCTTCTTGCTCCCCCCCCCCCCCGACCTCCAATGAATGCTGATGTACCCCAGGTCCAGAAATGGGTTAAAATACACTGAATCACCCTTTACAATAAATAGATAAATAGCAAAGTAAAATGGATTAAATCATCCTTCCGTATGAATAAATGAATAACTGTTATCAAGTGACAATTCATTCATTCAGTCATATTCCCTCACTACCATAAAAGATGCACAGAAACCCCCTCAGATCAGTTCATCCAGCCATTTCATTATAGCAGCTTGATTGACATTAAGCTGTGGCCCAATTAGATGAGAGACAACGCACTGTCTGAACAAGGGCCTGTTGCCTGTGTGTGCAGAGACAGCAGGTGGAACGAATTCCAGCTAATCAGAGTGAGATCAGAGAGGAGCCACTGAAGCAAACTTTTGCTTGGGAACCCTGTCCTTGTCTCTTGCACCAGAAAAATATTAAGTTTAAGAACATATAGAATAATATCAGTTGTGTACATCAAAGCACAACATTAATGACTTTAGCCTGTTGTGAGAAGCAACATTGAGTCATCTAGACAGCCCTGATGTGCTGATGCTGATTTCATTTGCAAACCTTGGTGAGTGACAAACAGTGTTTGGATGCATTAGCTGCTAGGTGGCTAACATGTTAAGAGTGAAGTCCCAGCACTGCTGGTGACTAGGCTGTTTGTTCAATGAACAGTCATTTAAAGTTTATTTTGTGTTCAGCTAAAAAAAACGTTTTGCACCAAGTGTATTATAATTTAATTTAATCAAAAGAATGTGTTCTCAATGTCACTCATTTTTTATTTATAGTGTGTCACTCACGTGGTATTTTGCTGGACCCTGCTGTTACTAATTTGAGTGTAAGGGACACACCACCATCGGTGAGAGGAAGATTGATTTTATTTTGTTTTGTTTGAACTATTGTTGAATTGTAATTATATGAATGTGAATTTGAAAGGTTTCATGTATTTATTTCCAATAAGTATTTTGAAGTGAAACCTTATGCAGTATTGTGTTTATGGTACATTAACACAGAGATGCCTCTGGCCTTGCTTTATGCAGGTCAGGTTTTTTGTTTGGATACATTTGTTCTGATTCAGCCCGACTCTGGTTGACCAAGGATGGCGAGCTAACCTAACCCACACTACAGACCTTGACTCACAGACCACATTAGAGTCACCATACTACCCGTTAAAAGGTTTAATTTTCAAAAGAAAAGAACCCAGAACGTGATAGATATCTCCTTGGACAGACCCAGAGCCGTAGCCCTTCCCCAGTGTGGTAGGAAATTGTCACACACACACACACACACACACACACACACACACACACACTGCCCTGCAAGGAGCAGTGCAGTATTGGACGGTGATACACACATACAGAACCACACACACACACACTCTTCTGCCCTGCCAGTAGTGCAGAACTGTACATTGACACAAGTCTGTACATTGACACAACTCTTCTGCCCTGCAAGGAGCAGTGTAGGTCTTGACAGTGGACACACACACACACACACACACACACACACACACACACACACACACACACACACACACACACACACACACACACACACACACACACACACACACACACACTACACTACACTAAGGGTCAGACACCCTGTGTCTTGGGACTATTCTATAGCCACTTAGTGGTGTATGGGTCATTGTCAGTTAATGTGTTTTTGTTTTATTGTCCTGGGTTATTGTAAATGTGAAGTGTGATATTTTTGGTCCTGATTGTTTATTTGATTGTGAAATATTGGAACCTGAACTGGTTTAATACTGCAAATAAGTTGCATACAGTTATTGTCAGTCAGCGTAGTTGGGTGCACCCTAAAGATTTAGAGGTCCATTGATACCAAGGTATACCTACCTCATTTATTGCCTATTGTCCTATGTTTGTGCGCATTGTTTTATGTTTGTCTTTTATTACCCATTTCATTCAATATATAAAATTGAGCCGGCCAACTCAAAGTGATTTGCATCTGGTCTCATCATTTACCCCTCTGAATCCAGTAGACAAACCTAACTAGTCCAACTTTTAATCCTCCATTGTAATTAGGTAACTTGTCTTACACTACCTTTTCGACACAGGTGTTACACTGATCATTTCTGACGTTTATTATAGGCGAATTTAGCGCCCTATTTCACGTCGGGGTCCATTTCGTTCCATATGTGTCCTCTTACTTGAGGTTACAAAAACAGCCTAAACGAAAGAAAGATTCATCTGCAACACAGTGTTATACAACAGCCTATGTACTGGGGGTCCCTGCTTGATCTCTCTCTCAGCTAAGGGGTCCTTGACCTGAAAAATGTTGAAGACCCTGGACCTAGACTGTGTTATTAAATATTATATGAATTTAATCCAGTATGCAATTTTTTTTTTATTATGTTTTAAAAACATTGTTGTGGCCTGGCAGAAAGGGGGGGGGGGGTTAATGAGAATAAAAGTAATACAAGTATTACTATTCACAAATGGAGTGTGTGTGTGTGTGTGTGTGTGTGTGTGTGTGTGTGTGTGTGTGTGTGTGCGTGTGTGTGTGTGTGTGTGTGTGTGTGTGTGTGTGTGTGTGAGACCTAGACTGTGTTATTAAATATTATATGAATTTAATCCAGTATGCAATTTTTTTATTTATTATGTTTTAAAAACATAGCAGACCTACAAGCTCACAATGTGTTGCATCCACGACGCGTTGTCAGCTTGTAGGTCTGCTATTTTAGGTGCGCGACACCGTCGTGCTGCAAAGTATAAAGTAAGCTCTATAGCCCCTCTTCTCTCAGCAGCAGAGACTAAGCTGGCCTTACACTACGAGATAATCGGGATAAAAAACAACCCTCCCGGGTATCGGGGGGCGTGCCCTACCCCAGCCTATATCGGGGGCGAATCTTCTCGGGCATAAATATCGTCTAGTTTGAGGGTTCAAAGATCCAATCTAAACCCTCCCGAGTTGCTCACAGGACGGTCGGGGCCGCTCCGACCATTTTCAAACATGTTTGATATTGATGGAACACCTGCTGCGGGGGTCGGACCGAGAGAAATGCGGCCGCTGTTCCAACACCGAAATGACACACACACACACGCACATACGCACACGCACACGCGCACGCACGCATGCACGCACGCACGCGCGTGCGCAGACACACACACACACACACACACACACACACACGCACACGCGCACACACACACACACACACACGTTGTTTGTAGGATGGACGATCAGGTGCACCTGCGGTGGATCCATTTTTTATATTATAATTAATTATTTTAATAATGATTTTTATTTTTTTTACAATATCGGACTGACAGTCCTACATATAGGCTATTATAGGTATAATGTCCATAGAGAATCTATCCCCACCTGAAAGATGCTTATTAAACTTTTATATAACTTGCCTGGTACCATTCCATGCTTCATCTTGTGGTGCCAACACATAGTTTGCTGTCCATATTCATCTTTAAAAGCCCTGTTTTCAGCACTGTCACACACATATCCTCTTTATACTTTTGGATAGTGTGTCATTTCTCTTGTTAAGTAGCAGATTAATGTTTTGCGATCTCAAGCAGTCTGTCTCTCTCCACAAGTAGTAGAGCACGATTCATCCAGTAATGAGTCTAACGACCAATTTATGCTTCGACGTTCAGCGGTTTTGTGCCCCGAATATATTCAATCTGTGCCGCGGTGTGAGCAAAGCGATCCTATGATGAATCATGCTTAATGTGCCGTTGTGGCCTGGCAGAAAGGGGGGGGGGGGTAATGAGAATAAAAGTAATAAAAGTATTACTATTCACAAATGGAGTGTGTGTGTGTGTGTGTGTGTGTGTGTGTGTGTGTGTGTGTGTGTGTGTGTGTGTGTGTGTGTGTGTGTGTGTGTGTGTGTGTGTGTGTGTGTGTGTGTGTGTGTGTGTGTGTGTGTGTGTGTGTGTGTGTGTGTGTGCGCTCAGCAGTGTTGCTGGCTGTCGAAAAAAAACACACTGAATCGATTCTCCACAATAGCCAGTCAGTGCATGGCATGCTCATAAAAAACTTTAAATATGCAAATGTATATGAAAATGTACGGATTGTAATGTGTAACTTTATTTAATATCAAAATAATATAGGCTACCAATATAATTATAAGCCCAGTCGCCCGGGGCAAATCCGGCGGTATTCACCTGGTATTTCTAAACGTAACCCCAGTAAATGATGCCTAAACTAAACCTAACCTTATTCCTAAACGTTACCTCACGGTGCCAAAACCTCTGTCTCTCTCTGTGTCTTTTTTTTTTGCGTGCTCCCATGGCTGCTGCAACTCCCTGTGTGTGTGTGTGTGTGTGTGTGTGTGTGTGCGCCGGTGGAATTGTGGGCGTTCACTCCATCTCTTACTTATAAGGAGGCTTGGCTAAAGGAAATTCCTTCATTTCAGTTTATAGAGACTGGAGACTGACGTCACCAGTATAAAAACATACTTCAGTATGTTTTTCCTGAAATGGAGACGGAACTGTTTGGACAGTGGCTGAAGTCACGCTATGCGGCTATGGAGCAGTTTGGACAGTGGCTGAAGTCACGCTATGCGGCTATGGTGCAGCAGCCCGGCAGCTCTTCTAACCAGACACACAAGCTCGTTGCTAGGCAACCCCCACTACAGGATATTGACAATGTTTCACTTCCGGGTCGAGATAACATTATCGACTCACAGTTGAAAACAGCTGGCTTGCATGCTAAATGTGATCATTTGCCTCAAGATGTTTATGATTACACACTGGCTGTAGGAGCTAGCTGGGAGGATGCTATTCCAGAGCTGGAGGATCTGAGTTTGGCAGATAAACTTTATTTTAGCCTGTTTATCCAATCCAATATGGCAGCATGTTTTCCAATATGGCTGCCGATAAATTGTAGAAATGTACATCTGCTTATAGTTAATCCACATGAGCTTGTAGCACATGTATTTGTATTCATTACCATACACATAATCCATTCATGGTTAATATGCTGTGTCTGGGGGAGGACCCCTATATTATATTTGTTATTAGTGTCCTCTGAAACAATGTGGTTTACAGTTAGTGAGAACTTACGTCACTTGTCCCTTAAGCTTGTATACTTGTATTTATTTATTGTGTGTAAAGCACTCTGCATCTATGTTTTTTAAAGTGCTTTATGAATAAAGTATTTTTAAACTCAAGCTGATGGTGTGGTGGACACTAGATGGAGGTATCTCACCTCAGAATAGACTGGGTGGGTTTTAATGGGAGGATATTAGGAAGTGCCTGTGTGCCTTCTTGAAATGTTCAAACACTGGTGAGACATTCGATTTAAACACACTGTCATTCAATATGCGTTTGCATCTTCAGTTTTAAAATATGTAAACGTCATCATCCGACCAAAACCTTTCAAATGAATGGCTCGTCTTCAAATTAAAACAATACACTCATCCAATGGTGTATAGTAACTAAGTACATTTACTCAAGTACTGTACTACTTACAATTTTGAGGTATTTTTACTTTACTGGAGTATTTCCAATTTTCAATACTTTTACTCCACTACATCTCTCAAATATTGTACTTTTACTCGGCTACAATTGTTTGAAAACGTTAGTTACTTTGGAGATATAAATTATTACATTATAGATAATTACATTAACCTCTTTAGCCCTATTTTATACATAGGCTATTTGAAAATACAAGCTCACCATTGTGAATATTTGCCTCATGAATACAGGTTGATGCTTTTATATTCATGGTGGAAACGTTTGTGGATGTAGGCCTACTTAATTCTTTATTGCATGAAATAAATAGGACGCGCTTAAGATGAAAAGCAGAAAGAGGTAAGTCCCCCAGTGCGTAATAACGCACGATGTGGTACAACATAATAGATCATTTAAGTGATTTGCACATTTAAATGTAGGTTATATCTCCAGACAAGCCGACGACAGTATCGGTCAGGATCTAATGTTAATCAATGTTTTTAGTTTTGCTGCTTGGACTGAGATATTTACTGCAGTGAGTGACACATTATAATGTGCGCAACTGAAAGCAGTCTCTAATCATCTTTAGAGAACCTTGTTTATCAAAACAACCACAGGCTACAACACAGTGAACACACACACACACACACACACACACACACACACACACACACACACAAAAAAACACCTGGAAAGCTTGCGCTGTTCGTGGAAATAATTTGAAAAGAATATAAACTAGAGGGACAGGGCAGAGGTGGAGTGTGGTGTCTGTCGGGCTGCCAGTGTTCTGCTGCGCTGTGTGTCAACTACAAGAGCTGGCGGGTGCATTATGCGCTCCGTTACTAAACAAGACAGCTGTCCATAAGTGACAGACAGCTTACTAATAATGTGAATGGGCTCCTCATAATAATGGTATAATAAAATGTCAATGCATTTTTAGTGACACGGACTCGAGTGGACTCGGTGGAGGAGTCCCGAGTCCCTTAGTCCAAGACCGAGTAAAGACCGAGTAAAATCATGGGCGGGACCGAGACAAGACCGAGTAAAATCATGGGCGGGACCGAGACAAGACCGAGTGAATCAAAATGCAGACTACAACCAGTTTTTTTTCGAACCCAAGATGCGCTGTCAGGTGCATTAGAGCCTATATGTGGTATGTGCCTGGACCGCTAGGCCGGCGGACGCCCCACAACAGTCCTGTTTAAGTTTGCTGAAAAGCATAAACTTTTGCCTTCTGTCATGCACCATGCCCCTGTTTCACTAGGATATACGGCAAAAAAACATGTTGTCTTTAAAAAGTGGACATACATTAATTAATAAAGTCATGATTTCTGTGCAGCAATTTAAATGAAGCCTGGATAAGTTGGGATTCGATCCAGGGACTTTCTGACTGATAGGTAGAAACTGTTCTTACTGAGCTACAGCAACCACATAATTGAAACTGAGAGAAAGATGCCCATGCACGGCTGTTTTTTTTTGTTTGTTTATAAAGCCTCTACAATATTCATTGGCTCATGGAGGCTTCACTTTTTTCACGTACAAACTTCCCATCTTAAGATCCCATCGTTTAGCTGAGGACCCAAGAACAAGAGCTGCACCAGACACTCTAAATTAATCTAACATTCCTGACCAGTGGCTGAAGTCACGCTATGCGGCTATGGAGCAGTTTGGACAGTGGCTGAAGTCACGCTATGCGGCTATGGTGCAGCAGCCCGGCAGCTCTTCTAACCAGACACACAAGCTCGTTGCTAGGCAACCCCCACTACAGGATGTTGACAATGTTTCACTTCCGGGTCGAGATAACATTATCCACTCACAGTTGAAAACAGCTGGCTTGCATGCTAAATGTGATCATTTGCCTCAAGATGTTTATGATTACACACTGGCTGTGGGAGCTAGCTAGGAGGATGCTATTCCAGAGCTGGAGGATCTGAGTTTGGCAGATAAACTTTATTTTAGCCTGTTTATCCACTCCAATATGGCAGCATGTTTTCCAATATGGCTGCCGATAAATTGTAGAAATGTACATCTGCTTATAGTTAATCCACAAGAGCTTGTAGCACATGTATTTGTATTAATTACCATACACATAATCCATTCATGGTTAATATGCTGTGTCTGGGGGAGGACCCCTATATTATATTTGTTATTAGTGTCCTCTGAAACAATGTGGTTTACAGTTAGTGAGAACTTACTTCACTTGTCCCTTAAGCTTGTATACTTGTATTTATTTATTGTGTGTAAAGCACTTTGCATCTATGTTTTTTAAAGTGCTTTATGAATAAAGTATTTTTAAACTCAAGCTGATGGTGTGGTGGACACTAGATGGAGGTATCTCACCTCAGAATAGACTGGGTGGGTTTTAATGGGAGGATATTAGGAAGTGCCTGTGTGCCTTCTTGAAATGTTCAAACACTGGTGAGACATTCGATTTAAACACACTGTCATTCAATATGTGTTTGCATCTTCAGTTTTAAAATATGTAAACGTCATCATCACAATAGTAGGCTACAGTAGTTATACAAATTAAAATATTTAGAAAATAGCAGATCTACAAGCAGATTTCACAATGTAAAACATGCTGTCTCCATGTACCAGCTACTACTACCAACTTTGTGTTTTCTCGAAATATGACAGTAAAATTGGACATTGTCCCTGATATTTCTTTTAGGGCTTTACCACAAAACATGCACTTTGCAGCACATGCTTCTTCTTTGCAACAGTCTTGCAAATAAAGTGTTCCACAAAGTCAAACCACACAATAGCTGAATTTGCCGACATCTTCTTGAATGTACACAATTAACCTGTTTGGTGTCAGTTTCCGACCAAAACCTTTCAAATGAATGGCTCGTCTTCAAATTAAAACAATACACTCATCCAATGGTGTATAGTAACTAAGTACATTTACTCAAGTACTGTACTACTTACAATTTTGAGGCATTTTTACTTTACTGGAGTATTTCCAATTTTCAATACTTTTACTCCACTACATCTCTCACCTATTGTACTTTTACTCGGCTACAATTGTTTGAAAACTTTAGTTACTTTGGAGATATAAATTATTACATTATAGATAATTACATTAACCTCTTTAGCCCTATTTTATACATAGGCTATTTGAAAATACAAGCTCACCATTGTGAGTATTTGCCTCATGAATACAGGTTGATGCTTTTATATACATGGTGAAAACGTTTGTGGATGTAGGCCTACTTAATTCTTTATTGCATGAAATAAATAGGACGCGCTTAAGATGAAAAGCAGAAAGAGGTAAGTCCCCCAGTGCGTAATAACGCACAATGTGGTACAACATAATAGATCATTTAAGTGATTTGCACATTTAAATGTAGGTTATATCTCCAGACAAGCCGACGACAGTATCGGTCAGGATCTAATGTTAATTAATGTTTTTAGTTTTGCTGCTTGGACTGAGATATTTACTGCAGTGAGTGACACATTATAATGTGCGCAACTGAAAGCAGTCTCTAATCATCTTTAGAGAACCTTGTTTATTAAAACAACCACAGGCTACAACACAGTGAATAAATACTGCAAAAACATGTTGTCTTTAAAAAGTGGACATGCATTAATTAATAAAGTCATGATTTCTGTGCAGCAATTTAAATGAAGCCTGGATAAGTTGGGATTCGATCCAGGGACTTTCTGACTGATAGGTAGAAACTGTTCTTACTGCGCTACATAAACCACAGAATTGAAACTGAGAGAAAGATGCCCATGCACAGCTGTTTTTTTTTGTTTGTTTATAAAGCCTCTACAATATTCATTGGCTCATGGAGGCTTCACTTTTTTCACGTACAAACTTCCCATCTTAAGATCCCATCGTTTAGCTGAGGACCCAAGAACAAGAGCTGCACCAGACACTCTAAATTAATCTAACATTCCTGACCGTTGTTGGACGATCTTATGACTTTATGATTGTTTTAAAACCACTGTTTTGAAAGCAATGTAAGTGATGTTGTAATCTTGTATCTTTTTTTGAATAAAGTCATTCAGGTATTACTTGAATGACTTTATAAAAAAAAGAGTTGTCTGATTATTTTAAGTAGCCTACTTATGTGTGGGTGAGTCTATGTAAAGGGCTTTTATATAAAACTAAAAGGAAAATAATTAATTGAAACAAATAAAAGCAACTAATTAACAATGCAACTAAATAATAAGATATGATTACATTCCATCACATAATATTGCAGTATTTCAACTAGCACTGAGCTGAGCGGCTATGTGCACATGCATGCATGCGTGTGCATGTGCTTGTGCACATGACGTCATTAAAATAGAGCTCCGCTAGCTCAAACATCCACAGCACATCCCTGCACCTACGTCAATCCGACTGATATGCCCATATATGGAGATCTCTGTATCGGTCTGTCCTTGTCCCTTTTATGCCCATATATGGAGTTCCCTGATGTCATCAGTATATGCCCACATATGGGCATGCCCGTTTTTTGCCCATATATGGAGCTGATTGATTTGTTTGTGCATGATGCCATGACAACACATTGAGGTTAGACAACACACTCCATATTTGAGCATAGCTGCATTGGGAACTCTTTATATGGTTATGGCTGAGTCATGGTGACATGAGCGTGACGTCAGAGGTTTGTGCCGATTGCTAAAACATCCCACACAAAGTATGCATTTAACTGTTTTTCATATATTCTACTGTATATTATAATTGCCTATAGGGTGGGTGGACCGAGGACCACGGTCACAAACGTAACATCCAGACCTGCGAGGCGCACAGTTGCTCCGATCCACACCAAACTTTAGCCACACCCTCACAAAAAACATGCAGTAATCCTGGTCTCTATACTGCCTCCCCCTGGTCAGCCGGGGCGCCTGATGGAGGGGAAAGGAACTGGTTGGAATAACGTGTTCCTTCCACGTGCTACGTCCAACCGGGGAAACTCCCCCCTGGCAGGTGATAAGAAGCGGCCTGATCACTCCTCATGCATTGAAGGAAGCATGAGCTCAGTTCGGAGCTCTCTCCAGGCTGGCAAAGGGAGAGTAGCGCCCAGGATTACAAGCTTAGGCAATTGGCATTGGGTGTAAAATCGGTTACAAAATTGTGGGATTAAAAAAAGAAAAAGATAAAAGAGAATAGCCACACCAGGGACCACGTGTGTGGGTCACCATTGCTCCGCCCCCTCTGTGTTCCTATTGGCTGGGGTTTAAACAGCCATAAGGGCTTCCGGTTGCTGCGTCATGGAGTAGTAGACGCCTTCCACCACGCTCCCACTACATTTTTTAATTTAATCTTTCTAGCCCTTTTATATTCACCAAATGCACACCAAACAGCTTAGTAATGTATAAAGTTTGCCTGACCACGAAACCCACGTACAATTTGAGATTGGACGACGCGAAAAAAGACTGCCTACAGCCTGGTGGCGCAGACATGGACGCCATTGCAGTTATGCTGGAGAAGCACAAAGAGGCCTTGTCCTCCGAATTTAAAGATGGATTATCTACTCTCGAGAAGAAACTGGACCTTATCAACTCAAAAGTAGAAGATCATGAACAACGTGTTTCGTCCCTTGAGTCCAACGCCAACACAACCAGCGACCGTTTGGTGGAGCTGGAGAAGCTAAGCGCTAACCTGGCTAACGACAATGCTAAGCTACAGGCCAAGTTTGGAGGGGTTCAGCCGTAGGAACAACATCCGTATAATCGGCTTGCCTGAGTCCACTGAAGGGGCTTGCCCCTCCGAATTCCTTCCTGGGTTCCTGGTAGAGGTCTTGGGCGACCAGGTGCTATACTCTCCCCCAGAATTGGACCGTTCGCATCGTGTCCCTTCATCCACAAAGCCAAGAGTAATTGTTGCTCGCTTCCATAAGACCTGTGACCTGGTGGTCCGTGAGGCACGCAAGATGAGGGGTAAACTCAAATATCGAGGCTCCACGATACAGATTTTTGAGGATCTTCCCGCGGAGGTCCTGGAGGAGACGTCCCGTCCTCCCTATGATCATAACATTGTCTTTTTTTTCTTCTCGCTTTTTACTTTGAGCTGTGGCCCACTTTCGACCCATCTAGTTTTGTCATTCTGTTTAACAACTATTTTATTTCCATTATTGTATTGGGACTCTTATTTTTTTGCACTCTGGTGGTTCAACACAAAGTTTTTGTTGCACTTTTTTCCTAGGTGTTTTCATTTTATATCCATTACTTTTCAAATGAGCAAATGTGATTTCCATTTTCTATTTTAGTTACTACTTATTGTCTCCGCCAGGCCGAAAGGCATGGTGAGAGAGTATGTTTTCGCCCCTGTCCGTCCGTCCGTCCGTCCGTCCGTGTGTCCGTGTGTCCGTCCGTCCGTGTGTCCTGTCTGTGTGTTACCACCAAATCTCAGGCACCGTTGGCCCGGTCGCTGCGAAACTGTGCACACACACTCCCTGGATGCCAATTCAGAACCTCTGCCTCAAATTTTTCACATAGGCCTGTCATAGCGCCACCAGGAGGCCGATTTGTGCAAAACCCATTTTTCCCCATTACTCCTACAGTTTTTAACCAAACCTCATGCAAATCGGTACACAGTATCTCTATAGTCATGTGATCAACCCTGATCTGTCCGATTTCCCATATTCCATCCTCATTGGCTAAGGTTACCATCCAAAGTTTGCAGGATTGGTCCGTTTTGAACAAACTGCCTCAAATCATGAACGCAGCTTGCCATTTCCATAAAATTGCACACGCACATTCCCACTAGGCCGAGGAAGAAATGGCACTTAAAACTTTTCACATCAGCCTCATGGTGGCGCTATAACAGGCCGATTTGCATTTTTAACTATAACTGCACCGATCTGCGTGAAACTTTGCACGCCTACTCCCTAGAGGCCAAGGAAAAACATCTGCACTGCATTTTTCACATCTGCTTTTTACAGCGCCACCAGGAGGCCGACTTATGTCAAATACATTTTTGGATATTAATCCTTCAGATTTTATCCAAACATCACGCACATCGGTACAATGTATCTCTATAGTCATGTGATCAAGACGCATCTGTCAGATATTTCATATTCCATCCTGATTGGCTAAGGTTGACTTCCAAAGTTTGCAGGATTGGTCCGTTTTGAACAAAATGTCTGAAATCATGAACGTGGCGTGCGATTTCCGTGAAAATTTGCACGCACATTCCCAGTAGGCCGAGGAAGAAATGCCACCCTTTTCACATTGGCCTATTATAGCGCCACCAGGAGGCCACAATAACTTACCTGACCTGGCGGAGACCTGTGCTCCGAGGAGCACTTTTTCTAGTTCAAGCTTGTAACCCTACTAGTGACGTCACCTATTCCTCCTGCAGTATGTGGGTTTTCTTGGTTTGATTTGTTTCTACAATATTAGTCATATAGCGCCTCCCTCTGGCCTTTTTTGTTTAGCTTTTTAAATCTACAGAGAGGCAGCTATTGTAAAGTTGACATCGTTTTTCTGGTGTGTATAAGGTGTTTTTGGGCAGCTTTTTATTTCAGTGGTTTGTGGTCTTTGACCTGTTAGCCCAAGTTATGGTGAGTTGTAGCTGTTGCTACATTTTGGGGATTTACCCCATTGGGGAGGGTTGGGTTTTTGACTGTGTGTTTTGTTTTTTGTTTTTTTTCCTCAGCCTTTTTTGTACATTTTTGCTCTTTCACTCTTGACAGCAGTTGTTTAGAGTGTATAACAAAGCTAAGTGATAACCCATAATGCATCTGTTTCTCGAGCGCAGGTTAGGGGTTTCAGGATTTAATTAGGAAAAACGTCCCCTTTATTCACTTTTTAAAAAATGTAATCCCTAATTTTTCAGGTACCAATCTTATCTTTGTAGTAGGGCGGCGTAGCACGACAATCGTTCATTTTTGCGATGAAAGCGCACATTTTGGCAGGAGTGTTGATAGATATATGTTGAACAAAACTGGATATTGGGACATCACAAATTCTCACCCTGGTGGGCGTGGCAGCCATTTTTCAAAATGGCCACCAGTGGTTGATCAAATCCTCCTAATTTTTGTCCTAGTAGGCTAAAATGTTGCGTGATGTATGTGAGTATGAAGGTGTGTGGGTGTGTTCATGCTAATTGCCTAAAAGGGGGCGTTGCAATGGGAGTGGCCTAGTTAGCAGCAATATTTTGGGAGATTGTTCAAATAGTAATACAAGTTGGAAATGTGGTACAAATCATCTTTGGAGATCACGCTTCGATTTAGAAAACCGGGCCACTCCTAAATTAAAGATAGCAGCAATTTTTTTTTCAAGATGGCCACCAACATTAGACTGTTTTTGCATTTCTGCATATATTTTAATTATTTGAGGTCAATCACCAAATAGCACTCCCATAGTATGTTTTTGAACATTTTCAAGCCGGAGTTACCATTTATAACCATCTAAATTAAAACATTTCAAAAACACACCATACAACTGTGCTCACAGTCAAATTCAGGGACACAATCTCATGACTTCTGATCATGTATAAATTTTTTTGCCATCTAGTTCTGTGTCTTCCTTGGTGACTCCAGCCACCTGCATGCCGTCTCTCACCAAATCCTTAAACCGCCGTTTTGGCATTTTGTCAGTGCCACCGTTCCCAAGCCGTACAGCATCATGGCTGGTCCCCCTACCGTCCTATACATCTTCCCTCTCACTGGTATCCTTCTGTTACAAATAACTCCTGCATAAAGAAAAACATCACATGGATGCACCTGGGACGTATCATCAGTGTTGTAGCCTGGGGTCGATGGATGTTTCGGGTCTCGCAACATACACCCTCGCCGAGGTGACCCGGCTGGGGTTGATCAAGCCCCCGACTTACATCCCAGTAGCTACCCACGGTCAGTCCTCTTAGGGCAAGACAGGGCCACTCAGTCCGCTTATCCGGGACTACTCTGCCAGGACTGGGGGAGAGCGGAGGCTCTGGCACGTGGAGGGACTAGGCTCTGTGGATGGCCTGGACTGTGGATGGCCGGACTCCTCCTTCGTCTTACCAGGTCCAGGACCTGAGCGTTGCACCAGACTCCCCTGTTCCAAACATTTCATTCTGGCGTGATGGTGGCCATTTTGAAAAATGGCTGCCACGCCCACCAGGGTGAGAATTTGTGATGTCCCAATATCCAGTTTTGTTTCCAATATATCAATCAACAATTCTGCGAAATTTCTCGCTTTCATCAAAAAATTGAACGATTAGGCTGATTCCTCGTGCTAGGCCGCCCCACTATTGGTGGCGATCTGAACTTGACCCTTGATCCCCTTTTGGACAAGCAGTCCTCTAAGTCCCCCGAGCCATCCAACGCCAGTGCTTGTTTGAACACTTTGATGTCCAACTCCAATTTAGTGGATATTTGGCGACTCCTCCATCCAACCACTAGAGATTATAGTTTCTTCAGTCCGGTTCATAAGAGTAGTAGTCGCATTGACTATTTTCTCCTGGATGCTAAATTAATTTCTACAGTTGGGTCAGTAACATACCACCCTATTGTTATTTCTGATCACTCTATACTGTCCATGGATCTCAGGATTAGAGAACATAGCTCTAGAGGGCGACAGTGGCGCCTTGACCCCACACTTCTGGTTGACGAGCAGTTGGTCAGAGATTGGTCAAAGATTCCTTCTTTTTCAAACCTGTATTGACTGTTGATGTGCAAAACAAACTCCCCGCCCTAAAGCCAAACAAGGCCACCGGCCTTGACAACATCCCCACCAGATTCCTCAGAGACGCAGCGGTCTCCATTGCTCCCATAGTAGCCCACATTACAAACTTATCCATCAGTCAGTGTCACGTCCCACAAGAATTCAAGTTGGCAAGAGTAATCCCTCTATTTAAAAAAGGAAGCAAACTAGATCCTGGCAACTATAGGCCTGTTTCCATCCTTTGTTCCATCTCAAAGGTTATAGAGCGATCAATCCAAGAACAAATCAACAGCTACCTCAGTGAGCGCAAACTGTTGTTTGAATTCCAATCGGGCTTCAGAACATCCCACTCCACTGACACATGCCTACTATATTTGACCGACTACATCAAACGTGAGGTAGACTCGGGCAAATACTGTGGCATGGTCATGCTGGACCTCCAAAAGGCGTTTGACACTGTAAACCACGCAATTCTACTTGATAAGCTGAGGGCGATTGGTTTTGATTGCACATCACTAAATTGGATGAGATCTTACTTGGAGGGTAGAGAACAAGTGGTTGACATCAACGGAACCATGTCCTCATCCCTCCCGGTGAGCTGCGGGGTTCCTCAAGGCAGCATTCTAGGGCCGTTACTGTTCCTTCTATACATTAACGACATGAATGCTGCCTGTAACTGCAAACTGTTCCTGTTCGCTGATGACTCGGCACTCCTGATCTCGGGTGAGGACAAGTTGCAAGTTGAGGAAGCTCTCAGCTCTGAACTCTCAAAAATCCGTACCTGGCTTACCGATAACAAACTGTCACTACACCTTGGGAAAACTGAATCCATCCTATTTGGGACCAAACATTCCCTCAGTAAAATGAAGGTAGATGACTTCAAGGTCATAGTCGATGACACAATCATCACTAGCAAAGAAGAGATTACCTATTTGGGATGTATTCTTGACAAATACCTGTATGCATGGCAACAAAGGTGGTCAAAGGAGTAAACCAGAGAACCAGATTTATGGGCAGAGTTTCCTCTTTTGTCAACCCTCAGGCCCTCAGGACCCTCTCGGGGGCCCTGATTCAGCCCCTTTTTGACTATGCTAGCTCCTCTTGGTACTCTAACACCTCAGTGTCACTGCAGACTAAGCTTCAAACCTCCCAAAACAAACTGATCCGACTACTTCTCGGACTGGGGCCCATGACCCACCTCTCTCCCACTCACTTTGCCAGCCTAGGCTGGCTCAGGGTGGAAGACAGGGTTAAACAACTAAAAATGGGTCTGGTCTTCAAAATTGTAAATGCAGATTTGCCCGAAATGCCCCCTATACCCGCATATCTGTATAAATACCTCGAAAAAGTTAGTGACACCCACAGCCACGAAACTAGAGGGAGCGTAAACAACAATCTGGTACCACCCACCCATAAAACAAACATGGGCAAATTCTCCTTCTATAGCACAGCCACCAAGGAATGGAATAGTCTAACCCCATCCTTCAAAAAATGCAGTTCGCTGGGCTCATTCAAAACAGCCCTAAAAACTCATCTTTCTGGAGGCCGAAAGAGGAGATAGTACCAGTTTCCCTGTAGACAGACGACCCCCCCCCCCTCCTCTTTTTTGTACATATTTTGTATTTCCTCATGCATTTTTTGTATATAATCGTTATTTTTCCATGCTTCACCCCCCCCCCCCCTTTTTTTGTACATTTATTTTTATTTTTATTTTTTTTCATGCTCCTTTTTTTGGTACATAGTTGTATTTTTTGGGTGGTGAAACCGCCCCTATAAGTGAGATTTGGAAAAATGTACATTTTCCTGCGCTGTGATCTGGGCCCAGGAAATTAGTAGAATTATCCTGCGCTGTGATTGGCCAATCACAGCCTATTCAGGACTGTGATTGGCCAGTGTCACATGACACATGTGCATAGCCCTATATAAGCAACCATAACTTGAAAAAAACCAAAATTTGGTTTTTTTCAAGTTATGGTTTTGTCCATCATAAAGAGTGTTTCAATAAATGTATTTATCCTTTGTACATGATTGATCGACTCCATTCAGTATTGTGATTAGCTAGCAAGACACCGCCCACTTCACACAGGGTGTGATTTTTTCTATATTATCTGTATTTTCATGTTGGTTTTTGAACTGTTTGGTTGCTACTATATATGTCTATGAAATTAATTCAAGGACCCCAACGGAAACAAGTCCGCAAGGACTTTTTTGGCCGGACCTTTTAGTCAAAAGCATTATAAATGTAACTGTGTTGTTTTACATTCTTTTGCCTAATAAAAATTTCAATCAATCAATCAATCAATCAAACATGGAGAAATCAATTTCTCATTTAATTAGGGAGAACGACACTGGAGATGTTAATGACTCTATCCTGTGGGAATCTTTTAAGGCGGTGAGTAGAAGCCACATTATATATTTTGCCTGACAGACATAGAAAATGACCTTTCCATTCAAGAAAACGCATTTAAAGGGATATTTCACTTTCAAATAAAATAAACATTAAAAAAATATATTTTCAAAAAATGAAAGAAGTTATGGCAAAATCACGGCCCCCTCACACATTAGTAGGACACTCTAATGCGTGAGGGGGCCGTGATTTTTCCATTACTTTTTTCATTTATTTTTAATATATTTTTTTAATGTTTATTTTATTTGAAAGTGGAGTATCCCTTTAAGGACAACCCTAACGATGCAACTCTGGAGTCAATTACTAAATTAAAATTTGAATATAACACTTTCCTCTCACAAAGAGTTAGCGCACTGCTTGCTAAAACCCAACAGAAATACTTTGAATTGGGCGATAAACCCCATAGTTTACTGGCAAGGCAGCTCCGGCACTTACAATCCACCCGAGCCATTCACAAAATAAAAGATAGACAAGGTAAACTTATTACTGATCCAGCCGGGATCAATAAGAGTTTTGCTCAGTTCCATGAGGAACTCTACCAATCCAAAAGTAAGAATACAGATCCCCAAATCATCAATCAGTTCCTTGCCGACAGCCAGCTGCCTACTCTAGCTGAGGAGGGCGCCACGGCAATGGATGCTAATATAACGCTAGGTGAGATTATAACAGCTATATCTCAATTTCCCAACAATAAAGCCCCCGGCCCTGACGGATTTGTAATTGAGTTCTATAAAAGGTTTCAATCAACCATAGTTCCATTGCTTTTGCGAAGGTTCAAGCAGTCAAAACAAGCTTCAGAGCCGCCGGACTCTCTTTATCAGGCAAATATTAATTAATATCATTTATCATAAGGAAGAGTCGGTGGTCATTGCCTTAGACTGCGAGAAAGCTTTTGATTGTTTAGAATGGAAATACATACTGTCTACTTTAAAACATTTTGGCTTCTGGGAAACATTTATAGACTGGATCAATATAATTTACGCCCATCCTGAGGCATCAATTGTCACTAATGGTGAGGTCTCACGGCCTTTCCATCTTAAGAGAGGGGTGAGGCAGGGGGACAGCTGCTCCCCTTATCTCTTCAATTTAGCCATCGAAGTTCTAGCCAGCCAGATTAGAGCTAATCAAGAAATCGCCCCAATCCAAGTTCACAACACTGTCAACCATCTATCGCTATTTGCTGATGATATGACTTTATTTATTTCCCGTCCTAAAACATCTATCCCACCTTTATTACATTCAATTGAGACATGATGCCCATTTCTGAGAATGTTGATCCAAGCTTCCTGCGCACGACAGCCTTTAAGGTTTCCACAGACACATTTTAAACCCTGGGTATAATAGCCACTCGTAAACATGGGGAACTTTTTAAAGAAGAACTGTGATTGCAAGATGCAACAATTGAAAAATAACATTGAATTCTGGAACACTTTGCCCATATCCATGGTTGGTCTGCCTAGATTTTTATACATCAATTGTTTACCTGTGTTTATACCTCTCTACTATTTCAAAAAGTTGAATTCTGTTGTTTCATCATTTATTTGGAGTAACAAATCTGTGACGATATCTAAAAAACATATATGTAAGTCTATTGCAGCAGGGGGCTTTGGGCTACCGCAATTTAAATTGTACTACTGGGCATCCAACTTGTATGCGCTGTCTTTTTGGCGCAACTACCTATCAGCAGAGCATGTAAATGGACCAGCTTGGCTTCAGATTGAGATGGCTTCAGTTGCTGTTACCTCTCTTCTTGCGTTGCTTAATAATCCAGCCAAGCGTAAACTACCACCCTACATACCCAACTCTATTATACTTAACTCTTTAAAAATCTGGAATCAAATTCATCAATAGCTGGGCCCACCTGCCCAGCCATTGAAGGACTGCATTATCCAATAGAACACAGTCCATGTCTACTCACACGACAGTCTCCAATCCAACAGATAGCATTTCCTGGCCAGAGTCTCCTGTATGGTTGCAGTTCAGCTCCAGGTGTTTAAGGTAGGAAGGATTGAGTTTCAAAGCTGAAACCAGAGAAGAACAGCCCTCCTCTGTGACCCCACAGCCTGACAACCTGCAGAGAAATAAAGACTTTAACAAACTGAACTTGATGTTCAAGTACAGATCCACATAAAAATAAACCACATTATTTACCTCAGGGTCTGCAGTTGACAAAGTGGACTCTTCAGTCCATCTGAGAGCGTCTTCAGTCCTGCATCCTTCAAGTTGTTGAAGCTGAGGCACAATTCTCTTAGGGAGGGAATAAAGCTGAGAGCTGAGGCCAGGATCTCACAGCATCTCTCTGACAACCAGCAATGAGTCAATCTAAAGGAAGAATAAAACACATGTCTGATTGTGTGCTATAGTACATTTAGCACACATTTAGTTTCACTCTCACACACCGACAACAAGGGCTTGGGTGAGTGAGGTGAGTGAGTGAGTGAGTGCCCATGCTAAGAATGCAGTGTGCCATCCGATTCGGCAATAGGTTGTCAACTTTTTTAAAATCACACGTAGCCTATGCAGGACATTGCATGAAGCAAACCAAGCATTTGCATCTCCCTAACACGAACAGTTTCCTCTTTCCAAAGAAGTATTATCATATTGATATTTGCATTCTTCATTCTGATCTTCTTAGATATTAAAATAGTTAGTGATTGATTGATTGATTTAACATTGAGTGTTAAAAATGTTAAATATACATAGTATTAAAAAAAGAGGGGATGGGAACAAAACATCCAAAGTCTAGTGTAATCAGAGATGTTCAAGTTTTAAATTTAAATCAGTATGCCTGTACATACTGTTGTCACTATACCCAATCATCAAACGTGTTCACACTCCTCAAATGAATAAAATGCATACTAAAACAAACTAATTATGGTAAATTAATCTGACCTAAGTTTCTCCAGTTTACAATGTGGACTCTTCAGTGCAGCACACAGTCGCTCCAGATCTGAATTGTCCAAGGCGTTGTCACTGAGATCTAGTTCTCTCAAATGGGAAGGATTAGAGCTGAGAGCTGAAGCCACAACTTCAATGTGTGTCTTGCCGAGTCCACAGCCAACAAGTCTGTACAAAAAGATTGAATGCAAAATCAGAGATTATGACAATTAATTAGACCATGTTCACTGTCAAGGAAGATAACTAAGAGGCATTCTATCTAGTTATCCATTCATTAACATAAAGTAAGAACAGGCAACCAGAGAACAGAGTGAAACTTGCATGATGTATTGTGTGTGTGTGTGTGTGTGTGTGTGTGTGTGTGTGTGTGTGTGTGTGTGTGTGTGTGTGTGTGTGTGTGTGTGTGTGTGTGTGTGTGCGCGAGCGAGCGAGCAAACCTAAGTAATGTCCATGTTCATTGTTAAAAGTCCATTCTCTCTACACCCCTTTACTAATGGTATGATCCAGTTCTTATTGGTGGTATGGTCTGTTACGTTACGAATAGCTAAAGAGGACTCTTGTGAATAGTACAGAGTTTTCCTGTTGTTCTGGGTGGTACCATGTTCTCTGTACCCTGTGTGTGTGTGTGTGTGTTTGTGTGTGTGTGTGTGTGTGTGTGTGTGTGTGTGTGTGTGTGTGTGTGTGTGTGTGTGTGTGTGTGTGTGTGTGTGTGTGTGTGTGTGTGTGTGTGTGTGTGTGTGTGTGTGTGTGTGTGTGTGTGTGTTTTGTGTGTGTGTGTGTGTGCGCGCGTGTGTGTGTGTGTGTGTGTGTGTGCGTGCGCGCGTGTGTGCATATCAATGTAGTACCAGAATAGATACAGTTCAATAGTAGTACTACTAGTAATACTGACTATAATTTCTACAGCCACATCTCTTGTGGTTGACTTAAAGGTATCATGACATTCATTTTCACTTTTTTTATTTTCAATGTTTTATTTGGGGTTTTATGACCTCAATTACACCCAAAAAACCTGAACTTAAAACATTCAGTGGATTTTCTGTGGTCTGGGGTTTTCTGAATAATTAGGCTGAAAAGTAATCTGAGCTTGGCCCTTCGACAGTGAGGTCACTGTCGAATAATCCCGCCCACTCTCCTCCTCGCCCCTCCCCTCCCCTATCCTTTCCTTTGGGGGGGGCGGAGCAGAGGCGATGATTGACAGGCAAAATCCCTCACCAGCGACACCCGCAGGCAAAGATTTATTTTTTCATTGCAGTTGAAAAGGCTTTAGAAATGTGAGAGAAAAACACCTGCCATGGATCACTGGAATGGAATTTTCACTTAAAACTTTTTGTACACTTTTGAAGGACCAGGTCAAAGACTTTGAATGTGGTGTAAAAGTGAATGTCATTAAACCTTTAATAGTAGTGGCGTAATTTGTATAGGGTTGCTGGGCTATGAGAACCCATACACGGTACTTCCACGCAAGGGGGTCCCCCAGGAGGGGATTCATTAATTAATTTAAGTTTCATTAATTGTTTTTTAATAAACATAAAAATAGACGCCCATATCACAGTAAAGGCATCTGCTATTATATTTATTTTTGTAATTTCCAATATATTATGTAGCCTATAGTTTTATATCCCCATAATATTATTCATATTGTTTCCGCAATACTCATTGACGAGAAGATTCCAGTGGTAATCAGAACGCTCACCCCAAAACACACTCACCCCTATTCGTTTCGCGGACAGGCTGCCGATACCTGCGACTCCAGTTCAAAGTAAACTAGCGAGCACGGGAGTTCTCATCAAATCCAAATATTCCTTGTGAATAATTATAAACAAACAACCTCCTGTTGCTCCCAAGCTGGGGATCAGTTTGACCAAAACCAAAGGTGTTTAAGAGGAGGTGGAGACTATGTTGCGGCCGTCGGAGACCAAAGGATTTTGCTGTAGCAGCATCAGTCATTCTTAATGACAGGACCACTGGACCAGGCACTACGACCAGGTAGGGTCCAAGTGTTTCCAATTGGTCTGCACCTAACCCTATCCATCAGATCCAAAGTAGACTTACTAGGTCAATTGTTTGCGAACAAAAGACCATGTATTATGCAAGTACAAAATTAAGTTGACCAAAGTTTCTCAGCTGCATTTAAAAGACATTTTCGTTATTATATTAAGCCTTTAAATGTCTTCATGGCCTTATATAGATCAAAATGATAATGTGAACTGCTGTGGCTGTTTTCTGAGTGTTTCTTTAATTTTAGACTAGTATAGGCTATCTTAGTCGGTTACTGTAAATGTTGTTTAAACCAGTGAAATTGCTGCATATGATGCATCCATATCAAGGGCCCTTATGATACAAAAACCCACTGCAAATAAAGTCGGTCTACGCCACTGCTTACTAGGAAACCATGAGAGATGTGAATCAGTTGTTGTGTGTGATATAGCATTTGTGTAGAGTTGATATTGGTTACCACCATATGTACATGTTTTCACCTAATTACATGGTGGTTCTCAAACCTTGTAATTTGAAGAACCACTATAACTCAGAGTATACACATGGAACCAAATGAACCCTTAGGGTCCATTTGGTTCCATTTGTATCTCAGAATTATGTTAAACACCCTCAAAGAACACCGATATAGTTATATATCAGTGGATATTGTTCCGATTAAACTGAAATACCATTTGTTTTAAACAAATATTTAAGATAAATGTTATCTTCGCGGCCCTCACATCTAGGCCAGATTAGCTCTAAGGAAAGCTGCTGTGGCTACAATGTTAAGATGTAGTAGGAAATGTAGTTTTGTATTAACCGTACAATATGTAAGTACATTTAAGGCGGGGAAAGAAGCCTATATTATAGCCAGAGCTCTGATCAACAGTCTGTGGCAAGTTTCGGGGCAAATGGAGTGTTTGTGTGTTGAGCAACCCCGGACACATTTTGGAGGTCATTTCAATTAAAGTAGTAGGATAACTAGGACCTAGTAAGAACAGTGTTGTGCGTGCCTTGTGATCTTATAGATTGTTGCTTATAGATCAGCTATTATGACATGTCATGATATGGTATCACATGGCAAAAACAGCTGACGTTAACACTTGAGCCCTTGTACAAACGTTGTCATTTTGTAACAACGACGCATGAAATAGGGCTCAAGTGGTCAGGAGTATTTTATGGTGTTCTATTGTGGGAGGAGGGGGAGATGGTATGACTTATTATCCAATTTTTTAATTTATTTCTTTGTTTCTTTGTATTTCTGTAGTTTGGTACCTACAAACTATTATGGGAAAAATATGTTTTATGTTCTGAAAAGACAAAAAATACTAACCGAGCCTTTGTGCAGTTCCTCACAGCTGGGACCAGTGTGTGTCGCCCATCCTTTGATGTGTTGTATTTTTGCAGGTCCAACACCTCCAGAACCTCCTCTGACATCTGCAGCAATCTGACCAGAGCTGAACATTGGATCTCAGAGAGTTCCTTTCCTGACTCCAGGTACTGTTGGATCCCCTGACTTACTGAGTGGGCCTTCATCTCCATCAAACATTGAAAGATGTTGATACATCTGTCAGGAGAGCCACTGCAGGGATCCATCTCCTTCAGGTTGACGATGGCTTTCTGGATCTCCTCTGGACTGTTCTCTGTCTGACCCAGCAGGCCTCCTAACCCTCTTTGGTTGGACTCCAGTGAGATTCCATGCAGGAAACGGACAAAGAGGTCCAGGTGGCCACTTTCATTCTGCAGGGTTTTTTCAATTGCAGCTTTCAGGAAGTCAGACAGGGAACTGTTGCTGTTGAAATCATCATTGTTCAGGAATGCCTTCAGTACCTCCATGTTATTCTGTGTGAAACAGTCAAACAGGTAAACTGCAGCCAGAAACTCCTGGATGCTTAGATGAACGAAGCAATAGACAGTTTCCTGGAAGAATTTACTGTCTGGTTTGAAGATCTCTGTGCACAGTCCTGAGTCCACTGGACCCTCTCTCATATCAAGGTGACATTTCTTCAGGTCTTCTTCGTAGAAAATGAGGCGGCCTTTCAGCAGATGTTCAAACGCCAGCCTGCCCAGCTTCAGAAGAACTTCTTTATCAGCCTCTGTGAGTTTCTGTTGATTCTCACCACGCTTTAGCCACTTCATCTTTGTCTGGACGAAGATGAAGTGGCTGTAAATCTCAGCCAGGGTCTTCGGAAGCTCTCCTTTCTCATCTGTCTTCAACTTGTGCTGCAGAACGGCGGCAATGATTGAACAGAAGACTGGGGTGTCACACATGATGTGGAGGTTCGTTGATTCTTTGACGTGTGAAATGATTCTGCTGGCCTGCTTCTCATCTCCAATTCTCTTCCTGATGTACTTCACCTTCATTTCATCAGAGAATCCTTTCACCTCTGTTACCATGTCAACGAAGCGATCAGGGATCTGTTTGGCTGCTGCAGGGCGTGTGGTTATCCAGATTTGAGCACAGCGAAGCAGTTTCCCTTTGATGAGGTTGACCAGCAAAACTTCCAGTAATGCGGCCTGGGACAAGTCCTTAGAGCATTTATGATGGGTTTTGAAGTCAAATTTTATGTGACTTTCATCGAGGCCATCCAGGACAAACTGAACTTTGCAGGGACTCTTGTCGTAATTAGTCTCTCCTGACGTCTGCAGCTTGGTGAAGATTTCATTAAGAGCTTCTTCTGAGATGCATTCATATATGGGGTTGCATTCATGAATTAGCTGAGCCAAACTAAACTCTCGCCCCTGCAGGAAATTGAGATGGCGGAATTGGAGCACAAATGTGAGATGGGGATCTTGATCTTTTTTGTTTGCCCAGTCAGAGACAAACTTGTTTACGAGAAAGGTTTTGCCAACTCCTGCTTCGCCAATTGACATCACTGTTCTCATGCGTTTGTTTTGTCCAGAAGGGTGTGTAAAGATTTCACTGAGTTGGATCTCCTGCCCTGCTTTTTTCTTCTCCATTTGTGTGACCTCATTGTCACTGCTGATCTCTGTATCATCCACACGTACGATTGTGAGACGCGTGTAACACTCAAAATCCTTCTTATCCGTCCTTTGGACTGTCCCATCAGGTACACACGCAAATGGGTCCTTAACGTTTGTTTTAAGCTTGTCCTTGTAGTAAGCAATTCCTTTAGATATTGAGGGAAATGATAAGATCGGCATGATGTGTTAACATAATGAATAACAAAATGTTTTCGCTTGACATTATTATCACTATATTTTTGTCCAGATCTTTTATACTTTACTTTGCTTACTTTACTTTACTTTACATTACTTTACTCCAACCATGTTATCCCAGCATGATCTGACATGTCTGATGCAACAATGCTACATGCTACCATTATCAGAAACATGTTAACTGTTGTACAATGCAATGTAATGTAATTGAGTGTAAGTGTAATGTAAGTTTAATGTCCAATGAAAACAGAATCAAACTAAAATAAGAAAGTTACTAGGCTGAAATGGCACCGAATAGTAGGAATGACCCATCATTATTAGAACAAAAAAGACTTTAAACAGCACTGACCTGAGACAGAAGCAGCTGTTCCTTTGGGTTGTGTTGCACTGGGCTGAGCATTCCTGTTGTGACATTCAAATTGATTTTTTTTAACTAACTATACTGTATATACAGTAAATATACCATCCTCTACAAATCCTACATTACATTATAGAACCAAACATTGTCAGTAACTTATTTATCATATTCATAGATTATAACTAAGACATATTTTGTCTCTTGAAGATCAACTAATGCAAAGTTAACACCACAGTGACAAACATAAGATTAACTATATATGAAAATATTGGGTAAACGATTCTAATTAATATTGTAAGACTTATGAATATACTGGCATTAAAGTGTGAATCTCTTGGAAATAGAAAGAGGATACATGAGAATGACACATGATAGAGAAAGCATCATGGCCTGAAAAGGTACATTGTCTTGTATTAGTACAATGTTTGGTCTAAAGATGAACATAAATGAGTATTACTTACAGCTCATCAAGAAGACCCTTCTCATTTGTTTCAAGACCTTTGTAGAAAATGTCTTTGGCTTTTCTGCAGTTCAGGAGTGTGTAGAGTTCCCTCATCTGATCCTGAGGGGTGGGTTTGACTATCACATTAAAGTAGCCCTCGTTGATGATAACACGCTCCTGAAGGAGCAGATCCAGGATGGGTTTGACCATGGTCACTCTCTGAACCAGGCCAAGCCGGTGTTCATCGACAAAGTGATTATCTGAAGATAAGTGGAATGAAAATGTAGTTCTTGGTGATACGCTGTGCCAAACCCATTTAAACACGTTTCTGAACATTTTACATTTTAAAATGCAAAGACTTTCCATCCCCCTGTTAATGGAATTTTAGCAAATGTTTGTATTCACCTATGCCTGTTTTGGGGGGAATTTAAATGGGCTCATCAATCATTGGAATAGCCAACAAGCCTTCCAGTACAAAAATATATGGATGGAAAGTGATCATGTGAATGGAATGTTAGATCTGTTTCGTTATGATGTATGTGAACCTGTTTTAACACAGTATATGAAGCACTTAAAGGAATACTACAGACTACAGGTAAATAATGTGAACAGCTCATAGCACATCTATTCATAGTGTCAGCTTACCTTCAACTTTGGAGACTCCTGTACTTGTTGACGTTGGAATTGACATTGGTGGGTCAGTGTCTGTAGCTTCATGCTGGTCTGATGTTACAACTATTGTGAGTTAGAAAAGACAACAGACTTGTATAAGAAACCTGGTATTACCTGACATTAACGGATATTAAATCAATTGCATTTGTGTTAACAAATAAAGTGCACAAGGCTTTCCTGTACTGTTTTCTGGAACCTGCCTGCTGCACTCGGTGAGATCTAGAAGGTGTTCCGTCACCGCAGATGCAGATATAACACAATATTTTTCTATTTATCTTTCACGTTTCCCCTCCATTTCCCTTCCAGTTAATAAAAAGGACCATGGATGAAAAGAAACGAACTTAGGTTTGTAAATTGCCACAATAACCATTATTATTTGCTTTTAAAAATGGTTGCCCGTGAGTCGGATGGTCTGACTCCTACACTCACTGCATTAGTTGCAGAGGGCTCTGCAAATAACGCAGAGGCTGCAGTAAATAAAACAGTGTTCAAATTAAATTAAAACACATGTGAGCTAATATGGCCTAATAAAGATGAACACTAACTGTTAAGATGAGTCGCTTACCTAGCTAAATGCATTGATTAAGGACTTTTTTCTTTATTAAATTTGTTTAACCAGATAAGTGAAAGTATACTGTGTAAATATAGGCTTGTAGCCTATATTTAGGAATGCTCAGGAATGCGACAAAAACAAAAATATCTCCATGAATTCAAGGCTTCATTGGGTGAGTAATTGATAGAAAATAAGTATTTTTTGGGGTGAACTACTCCTTTAATGAACTAAGCACCTATTGTCTATTAAATCCCGAGCTTTATATTTCACATTTATAATCAATCTAAAGTATCTAGGCCTACACAAAGTCAGTCCGGCTAAACACATACTCACATTGGCCCCGATTCACTAAGCAATTTACGACTATATTTTGATCGTATCGGCATTTAAGACAATTCCTACACTAGCAGTCAGATTCATTAATGTTTTTTTGTCTGTGTTTTGAGCGGGAGGTCTGCCCGTTCTCAAGTCAGCCCTGAGGCTGTCTTACCAGGGAGCAAAGCTGTGCGTATGTTGTTAGAATGCTTTATTATTCATGCAAAATCAATTACAACAGTGTTCAAACCTCTAATAAAATAGTATGTGCTCAACATTTGTCAACACGTATATATAAAAATATAAAAAATATGTCAAGCGATGTATTGCTTGTAGCCGATGCATAATAGACCATAGGTATAGACAAGATGCAGATTCCACCACTTTTTCCCCCCCCCAGGCTATCAGTTGCATTTAGAGCTGAATTATTAGGTCCCTCAGAGTATTTGCCAGTGTCGCCTAGGCTGCCCTAGCGCGTCTGATATCTGGTCTAGAGGGGCGAGTTCAAAATCTCCGGAGAAAAATTCTGCGGGATCCCATTGGCAGGGCCAGGTTAACTTAAGAATGGGCCCTAGGCTAAGCCCAATTTTTGGGACCCCCCACCTCGCTACATTTAAGGTAAAATATAAGGTGCTTATCCGCTTGCCCCAAATGTTAACTAGGTGTCCGGAGTATTTGTACAATGTATTAGTCCATATTTTTCAATGAAGAAGTGTTTTAATCCCGCCTGTGACCGAACGCCCTTTCCCCCCCCTCGTTTACTTCCTGTTTACATTGAGTGTAATTCCGGCTTTCACCGGATGCGGTCCCTCACTACCGCCCATTGGGAAATTCCGACAGAATCGGCCATAGACTGGATTAAAACACTTCTTTATTGAAAAATATGGATTAATACATTACACAAACACACCGGACACCTAGCTAACATTTGGGGCAAGCGGGTAAATACCTTATATTTAGCATTTGTACATGTTCGGAGAAATACAGGCTTTACTGGTGACATTCCAGGGCAAAATGGGGGGTGGTCGCTGTTATGTTTGTCTACTTACATAAACAGCATAATAACGACTCAAACAAGGTTAGAGAGTTTATCCATTGTTTACTTATTCAGCTCGCTTGTACTACAGACATGGTCCGCCAATGATGACGTAACAACCTCTCTTAAAGGAACAGTGAGCTGCCAATATAACAGTAGTGCCAAGACTCAAATACATAACAATTCCTCCCTTCTAATTTTTTGTCAATCTCAACCAAACAGAAATTAAGGCACCATAACAAACAATTATCAATGTGATACAGAATACAGAAACTTGACTTTGTTTAAGGCACCAGAACAAACAATTATGAATGTGATACAGAATACAGAAACTTGACTTTGATTTTCTTTATTTTATTTGACAATCGGCCCTATAGTCATTGGTTCAGGGTCTTGTTGTCCATATCAGTGTTAACTATAACTCAAAACTCTGAGGGGGTCTACGGTCTCTTTCAGGGTGTCATCTGCATCCTGAGGAGTATCTGAACCCCCTGGCTCCGTGGTGACTTCTCTGGTGGATGCATCTAGAAGTTGGTCGACGTGTCGGCGCCGGATCAAGTTGGGCTCCACACCGACAAGGGTCCTGTCTGTGACAGTATCTCACCAGACTTCCATTTCTGGGTGGGACTACGATAGTCTCTGGCCAGGACTTTCTGTCCGACGTCAAAGGTTCTCATCTTCCTTTGTAGCTGACTGGGAGAACACTGTTTTTCTTGAACGTGTCTGGTTTTAGCAAATCTAAGCGTGACCTCAAGGGTCTTCCTAGGAACAGCATTGCAGGTGTCTGTCCTGTGGTGGCATGTGCAGTGCTCCTGTCGGACAGAAGAAAGTTGCCTACCTTCTGTTGCAGCACTTCCTCCTTCCTACTTGCTTTCATGGACTGTTTGAAAGTTTGAATAAAACGTTCTGCCAACCCATTTGTGGCTGGGTGGTGAAGGGCCGACGTGATATGTTTAATGCCATTGCTCTTGAGGAAACATTGGAACTCCTGCCCCATGAACAAGCTGGCATTGTTACTCACCAGTTGCAGGGTCAAGCCTGCACGAGAAAAAAGGAGGTTTACTGTCTTAGCAGCAGTAGCTTTCTTAACTACTGTATAAAGATTTCAGGCCACTTTGAATGGGCATCGACAACAATAAAAAATATGTGATCCAAAAAGGGCCCAGCATAATCAACATGTATGCATTGCCAGGGGGTGGAAGGCCATTCCCATGTGTGGACAGGTGCTGGCTGGGGTTGTCGCTGGGTCTGTTGACAACCTGTACATGACTTGGCAAGGTCTTCAATTTGGCTAGCCATGCCAGGCCACCATACATAACTTCTGGCAAGGCTTTTCATTTTAACTACACCAAGGTGTCCTTCATGCAATGATGCAAGCACTCTCGAACGTAACTTTGGAGGTACAACAACGCAGGACCCCCACATAATGCAACCTTGGCACACAGAGAATTGATGTTGTTGTTTGGCTTACTCCAGAAGCTGGGAATCCCTGTGTGCTGGCCATCCATTCACTGTCAAATCATAGACCTTAGCTAGGACAGGGTCATTTCTTGTCTCTCTTTGTACCTGTGCGCTAGTGTTGTGTATTATGAGGCATTAAACTGCAGGTTAGCAGGCTTGTTAGTCCCAGGTACCTATAGGAGTTACCCGTGACACATCAAGTTGCATCTGCAAATTGAAAGGCATGACACTTTCTTTCGATCATATGAAAAGAGGGGCACCCGTACGGATCAGGTATGGATAAGAGAATCCTGATTGTCAATATCAAGTCAAGTACTGAAATAGCTGTGATTCGGTTCAGAAGCAACACCCTTAGGATGACAATTCTTGTGTGATTCCCAAATTCGGACAGAAAGGATATGGGCGGGTTTTCTGGGCTATGATGGTGTGCAAATCTGCAGATTGCATATTCAGCATGTCCAGAGAATTCGTACTTATGCCTCATGTCAAATTGTGCAAAATGGACGGTCAAAAGAATGAATTGCGTTCGTTAGAATAGAAAAAATAAGAGCAGAGCTGTGTCTCTGTATTTGCGCGTTGTCCACACAATGTAACTGCCAACTTGTAATAATGATGTTTGTATTAACTTGACTTTTTCTTAGGTTTTGTGAAAAGAAGTCCAGCTGAGAGTACAGTGATATTATTTCTGTGTGTTTGATGTACAATGATTTGTTGATGATTCACTTTATAAGTCAATAGTCTAGAGGGGTTACGGATTGACCATTTTAATAGAATAAGTTGTCTTTTTGGTTAAAACAGATTCTAGTTGATACCTACACAAGTGACATCAGTCCTTGAATATCCTTGTGTGGAGATGTATTAATATATCTCCATGAGGGGAATATGTGGTGTATCAGTATTCAAGACTGATGAATATGAAGTTATTATGATATTAATATATTATAAACACAAACCGTTAAAGTGTCTAATAACAAGAGGAGACCAAAACGTCTCTAGGCTATCTGGGAAGATTCTGGTGGTGACTGCCAGCTGCAGTGAATTGATCAAGATAACACTGCTAGCAATCCTGTCTATTGTCTTAGCTGTGAATCTAGACATAGGATCCGGCTGAACTCTTGGTTCTCACAAAGCGCATTCTAATATTAGGCAAGAGTGCCTGTTTGACACTAGAACAGTTGCCCTTTTCAGTCAAGCCAGCCGAGATAAGTTAAAACAAACTTATAAAACGTATACTAATCTTTTCTAAATTCACAGATAGATAGGACTAAGTTTTAGTAAAATAGGGCCGAGGGAAAACCCTTTAGTGGGATAGAATGATCACTCTGTGTCTAAGTCCGAGGTTAATGACGGCATCATTGTTAAAGGGATTTTGACGCTCTTTCCAGAGAGCTCCGACAGTTGGAGCAGAGCGCCTTTCTTTTAAATAACTTTAAAGGAGAATACCGGACAAATTAAGTGTTGTCTTTGATGTCTCGTTACTCACCGACCGACGTGAAAAGTGGCGTTCTTTTTTTCCATAGATTCCCCTGTCGTCATTTTTTAAACCCCCTCCGTTGTCATAATGGGAGCGCGTGGGTTAGGGAGATTCGTCTATTATAACCGACGCAAAGTAGTATTTTTCTCTACTGCTAGTCATTGTGGAGTCTCATGATAGTCAAACATGCGTTGAAAATTCCTGCGAGGCCACCGTTAATGGCGAACGATTTAACACCATGTTGCCAGGTTCTGGAAACAAGCAACCAGTGTTAAGTCGTCAGGGGAATCTATGGAAAAAAAGAACGCCACTTTTCACGTCGGTCGGTGAGTAACGAGACATCAAAGACAACACTTAATTTGTCCGGTATTCTCCTTTAACTATAAAGGCCATTCATACAACGTCGGATATATTACTGTTTAGACTTATTTCGAAGCTAATAAAATGTTGTAGAATAATGTCATAATGTGAACATATGGGAAAGTACGGTTTCATGGATAGGGATAAAGAAAGATTTCATGTGGTAAAAGTAAAAGGAGTCAGATGTTAAATCAGTGCCCTGGAGGAGGCGGGCCAAGCATTGTTTAGACAAGGAGCCTATTTGTGATTGACGGTCACAGACAGCAGGTAGTTTATTTATACTAAACTGTCTGTATATAATGACTCGCATTGGAAGCAAACAGGACTCTGTGTTTGGGCTAACACACAGATGTCGCGTCCAACCGGATAAAATGGATCCATGGACTATGCACTGTACGTCGAATTGACTTGTATGTATGGGATGCTGAGAACTCTGACAATAAAATGGAATTGTTAAGAAAGGAAAGCTCCGGTCTCTGAACGATGATTCTTTATTCCCCGCCTCGGAAATTGACTCGTATTTCCGCCGGTTCCCTTATGACCCAGATACGACACTAGTAACAGGCAGAGGTTCTATATGTGACATGTGTAGCATGACAGCAGGATCAGTAGCTTTTTCAGACTTCACTTGTGGAAGCCGGGACAGTCCATCAGCATTTCCATGGAGCTTAGTACTTTTATATTCAATTGTGTACATGTGTGCTCCTAAGAATAAAGCCCATCTCTGTATGCGTGCCACTGCCATGGCGGGAACACCTTTTTGGGGACTAAAGATGGATACAGGGGCGGCAGTGGCTCAGTGGGTAGAGTGGCCGGGTAGAGGGAACTGGAAACCACAAGGTTCCCAGTTCGATCCCGGGCTGGGGGGCTCCCCGAGAGTTAGTGTCGAAGTGTCCTTGAGCAAGACGCTGAACCCCTAATTGCTCCCGATGAGCAGGTTGGTGCCTTGCATGGTTTCCTCTCCCATCGGTGTATGAATGTGTGTGTGAATGTAATGCACAATCTATGTAAAGCTCCTCCCGGGGAAGGGCTGTCCGCACCAAGACATGGCCATCACCATTGATAATGCTGTGGTGACGTCAACTCAGACTGCGAAGAATCTGGGTGTGACCCTGGACGATCAAAGGACAAAGATGCGAAAATATCATCTATACGTGGGAGTGGGTACTGCTCTGCATGTATTACAGGATTCAATGTCACTTTAAAATCCCCACAAATCCTTACTTTGTCAGTTGTCTTTTTGCCCACAGGTACTATAGGCGTTGCCCACTCAGCCCAATCCACTTTGGATAATATTCCTTGGTCCACTAGTTGTTGGAGCTCGGCTTCCACTTTAGGGCGTAAGGCATATGGGACAGGACGAGCTTTGTGAAATGTTGGCGTTGCATTGTTCTCAAGCTCAATCCGTGCCTTGATGTGTCTTAGGGTACCGATGCCCTCTCTAAACACTTGCGCATGTTTATCCTTTATCCGTGTCAGTTCCACGTCTGCACACAGATTTTTGTCCTTGGTGGCGATTTGCATGGCCTTTATATCATGCCAGTTCAGACGGATGTGCCTCAACCACTGTCGTCCGAATAATGGCACGCCTCCATACTTAAGTACATACAACTCAAGGTTGCCACTTTGGCCCTCATATGTCACTTTCACCTTCAGTTTTCCCAGTGGAGTGATCCGCTCACCTGTGTATGTTTTCAGTCTCACACTGGTGTGTTTCAGTTTCAGTTTAGGGAAATGCTCCTTGTAGTCTTGTAAGGATATGATAGACAGTGCAGATCCAGTATCCAGTTCCATTTTGAATGGCACTCCATTAACTTTAGGTGTCAGCCATATGACTTCATTGTCATCATTTTCTGTGGAATATAAATCAAGACAGGACAAATTCTCTTCATTTGAATCCTCCAAGTCTGTCTTTGCTACTTCATGCACTTTTTGGCTGCCCTTTCCTGTTCTCTTCCCTTGTCTATCACTGTACGTTGATTTACACATTTTCTGTATGTGTCCTCTTTTGTTGCACTGCCTGCATCTTTATCCTTGAACCAACAATCAGCAGGGTCATGTGACTTTTTTCCACATCTGAAGCAGGGCTGTGTTCTCTCATACTCAGCGTTGGTTTGTTTGGAACTTGTGCACTGATCTTGCTTCATTGTGTTTGCCTTGTAACTCACTTGCAACCTTTGTTGCCGTTTCCATTGATATGGCTATTTCCAATGCACGAGCTAGTGTTAGTTTGTCTTCAGTCAGGAGACATTTCTGGATGCCTTCGTTGTGCATCCCACACACAAATCTGTCTCTTAGAGCGTCTGACAGCCCCTCCCCAAACTGACAATGCTCTGTTAAACTACGGAGCTCTGCAATGTACTCCGATATGGTCTCAGACTGTGATTGATTCCTTTTCTGAAATGGAAAACGTTCTGCTATCAGCAATGGCGTCGGATTCAAATGCTTCTTTAGAATGTCTGTAATTTCAGCAAAGGTTTTGGCAGCTGGTTTGATGGGTGCAATGAGACTGCGGAGCAAGTTGTATGTTTTAGCTCCCATAACACTTAGTAGCCTAGCAACTTGTCTGTCCTCTGATATTTCGTTAGCCACACAATACTGTTCAACTCTTTCCATGTAAGATATCCAATCTTCAGCTGTACTATCAAAACTGTCCATATGTCCCATAAGTCCAGCCATTTTCGCTGAGTTTTTAAGCCACTTATTTTACCTGGATCTGTTTATCAACAGCGCCGTTCGTCGCGCAGCACCCACAGTTTTTTTTAATTTTATTTTTATTGTCCGTTTGTTGCACGTTAAAAGTCTGTATAACTCCGTCGCCAGTTCTATTATGTTTGTCCACTTACATAAACAGCATAATAACGACTCAACAAGGTTAGAGAGTTTATCCATTGTTAACTTATTCAGCGCGCTTGTACTACAGACATGGTCCACCAATGATGACGTAGCAACCTCTCTTAAAGGAACAGTGAGCTGCCAATATAACAGTAGTGCCAAGACTCAAATACATAACAGTCGCTAAGACTCTCGTAGATACAAAAGTAAAGGTCAGACTTGATAAAATACATCTACGATAGTCTTGATCAAAGGCTAGCATTGTACATACACTAACATGTCCGCAATGTAATGGCTTATTTAGTGTTTGCAGTACACTACGACATTTTCAAGTGTAATGTCGACAGCAGCAGGGGTGGAAAAAGTACTCAAATATTTTACTGAAGTAAAAGTACCAATACTGCAATGTAGAAGTACTCGTTAAGGTAAAAGTCCGGAATTCAAAATGTACTTGAGTAAAAACTAGAAAAGGTGCTCCTCGGAGCACAGGTCTCCGCCAGGTCAGGTACGTTATTGTGGCCTCCTAGTGGCGCTATAATAGGCCAATGTGAAAAGGGTGCCATTTCTTCTTAGGCCTTTCACGGCAATCGGACACTGCATTCATGATCTGAGGCATTTTGTTCCAAAAATGTGTTTTGCTAAAATAGACCTGCTGGTGGCGCTATAACAGGCCAATGTGAAATGGGTGGCACTTCTTCCTCGGCCTAATGGGAATATGCGTGTGAAAAATTCACGGAATTGCAAGCTGCATTCATGATTTGAGGCATTTTGTTCAAAACAGACCAATCCTGCAAACTTTGGAAACCAACCTTAGCCAATCAGGATGGAATATGGGAAATCGGACAGATCCGGGTTGATTACATGACTATAGAGATACGGTGTACCGATTTGCATGACGTTTGGATAAAAGTTCTAGGTGTAATGTCAAAAAATAGGTTTTGCACAAATCGGCCTCCTGGTGGCAATATAACAGGCCCATGTGAAAAATTTGGGGCAGAGGTTCTGAATTGGCATCCAGGGAGTGTGTGTGCACAGTTTCACAGCGAGCGGTGCCGGAGATTAGCTGCTAACACACAGACAGGACACACACACACACGGACGGACGGACGGACGGACGGACGGACAGGGGGTAAAATATACTCTCTCGCCATGCCTTTCGGCCTGGCGGAGACAATAATGGTATCAAAATATACTTAAAGTACCAGAAGTGTACTCATTATGCAGATTGCAGAATGTCCCATTTCACACGTTTTCGAATGTATAAAAATCTTTTGAAAATAGCAGATCTACAAGCTCACAACACGTCGCATGATCTCGCATCGCAACACGTTGTGAGCTTGTAGATCTGCTATTTTCAAATGGCCAAATTGTATATAGGGCTGAAGTGGTTAATGTATGTTTTGTAATAATCTAAATCTACAAAGTAACTAGTAACTAAAGTTTAAAAATAATTGTAGTGGAGTAAAAGTACAATATTTGGATCTGAGATGTAGTGGAGTAGAATTAAAAGTATTGGAAATACTCAAGTAAAGTACAAATACCTCAACATTGTACTTAAGTACAGTACTTGAGTAAATGTACTCATTTTCTTTACACCACTGGACACTAGTCGGTTCAATACTAGCCATATTTCATGGCCAGTTCAATATAAATCTTTCCTGGCTAGTTTTACTCTACCTTCATTCAGAGTTTAGTTCAATATAAAACCTTTCATGGCTGGTTTTACTCTAACTTCATTCATTCAATATAAAACCTTTCATGGCTGGTTTTACTCTACCTTCATTGTCTCCGCCAGGCCGAAAGGCATGGCGAGAGAGTATGTTTTGCCCCCTGTCCGTCCGTCCGTCCGTCCGTCCGTCCGTCCGTCCGTCCGTGTGTCCGTCATTCTGTCTGTGGACAGCTAATCTCCGGCACCGTTGGCTTGCTCGCAGTGAAACTGTGCAAACACACTCCCTGGATGCCAATTCAGAACCTCTGCCCCAAACTTTTCACATGGGCATTTTATAGCGCCATCAGGAGGCCAATTTGTGCAAAACAATTTTGTTGACGGTACTCCTACAGATTTTGTCCAAAAATCCCGCAAATCGGTACACAGTATCTCTATAGTCATTAAACGAAACGGGTCTTTCAGATTTTTCATATTCCATCCTGATTGGCTAAAAATGGCTTCCAAAGTTTGTAGGAGTGCTCCGTTTTGAACAAAATGCCTCAAATCATGAACAAAGCATGCAATTTCCTTGAAATTTTCCACGCATATTTCCACTATGCCCATGAAGAAATGCCACTTGAACATTTTCAAATCAGCCTCATGGTGGCGCTATAACAGGCCGATTTGTGTTTTTACCTATAACTGCACCGATCTGTGTAAAACTTTGTAAGCGCACTCTCTAGAGGTCAAGGAAAAAACCTTTGCCCTGCATTTTTCACATCTGCCTTTTATAGCGCCACCAGGACGCCGACTTATGTAAAACCCATTTTTTTATATTACTCCTTCCTATTTTATCCAAATTTCACGCACATCGGTACACACGATCTCTATAGTCATGTGATCAAGACGGATGTGTTTGATTTTTCATATTCCATCCTGATTGGCTAAAATTGACATCTAAAGTTTGCAGTAGTGGCTTGTTTTGAACAAAATGCCGCAAATCATGAACGCAGCGTCCGATTGCGGTCAAACTTTGCACGCACATTCTCACTATGTTGAGGAGCAAATGTCACCCTTTTAACATTGGCCTGTTATAGCGCCACCAGCAGGTCTAATTTCACGCAAATCGGTACACATGATCTCTATAGTCATGTGATCAAGATGGATCTGTTTGATTTTTCATATTCCATCCTGATTGGCTAACATTGACATCTAAGGTTTGCAGGAGTGGCCCGTTTTGAACAAAATGCCGCAAATCGATTGCGGTGGAACTTTGCACGTACATTCGCACTACGTTGAAGAACAAACACCACCCTTTTAACATTGCCCTATTATAGCGCCACCAGGAGGCTTTTTTTTTTTTTATATTACAAATTTTGTCCAAACATCATGCAAATCAGTACACATTATCTCTATAGTCAAGTGATCAAGATGATTCCGTCCGATTTTTCATATTCCATCCTGATGGCAAATTCTGAACATTGCTGGCCCACAATAACCTACCTGACCTGGCGGAGACCTGTGCTCCGAGGAGCACTTTTTCTAGTTCAATATAAAACCTTTCATGGCTGGTTTTACTCTACCTTCATTCAGAGTTTAGTTCAATATAAAACCTTTCATGGCTGGTTTTACTCTACCTTCATTCATTCAATATGAAACCTTTCATGGCTGGTTTTACTCTACCTTCTAGAGATGCGCGGATCGCGGTTTTAGCCGCGGTTGCCGCAGTTAACCGCAGTTTGGGTGGATTTGGGTCAATCAAATATAATTATTAATTCATATTGGATAAACCGCGGGTGAAATAATGCGGGAATTAAATTAATGATATCAATCTATAGGCCTATAATAGCTTTTAAAAAGCACTAAATTTCACCGTGTGTGCGTTTGTAGTATTTTAATATTACGTCATTTTACACCAGGCACAAAATAGCCGCTCACGACATGTTGCTTTGCAGGCAGGCCAGTGTTGCCAGGTTGCGAGAGAAATAAGTAGCCAGGTCTATGAAAACAAGCCCAAAACAAGTGCCAAACAAGCCCAAAAGTCGCAACACAGAGCATTGTTTTTGCTCTGTGTTTTGTTTTCACTTTTTCTTTCTTTTTCTGTAAAGCACTTTGAGCTGCATTTATGTCATGAAAGGTGCTATATAAATAAAGTTTATTATATTAAAAGTCGCTTATAAAAGCTTATAAAAAGCCGACATGGCAACAAAGTGGTTGAAAGCGAAAGTAACTTAATGAAGACGTGCGCTTGTTGTTACCATGGTTGTGGATTGTATACAGTCACTGCATCGCGACAGTGGTGAGTAACACTGTTTATAAGAAAACTAACGTCAGGAAAATAACAATTATTTGGTGCGGTTGGTGCGGATCTATAAATAGGATGATATAAGTACCGCGGGTGGATGGCGGATGGATAATGAACTTGTTAACGCGGATTTGGGTGACCAAAAAACCCATCCGCGCATCTCTACTACCTTCATTCATTCAATATGAAACCTTTCATGGCTGGTTTTACTCTACCTTCATTCATTCAATATAAAACCTTTCATGGCTGGTTTTACTCTACCTTCATTCAATCAATATAAAACCTTTCATGGTTGGTTTTACTCTACCTTCATTCATTCAATATAAAACCTTTCATGGCTGGTTTTACTCTACCTTCATTCATTCAATATGAAACCTTTCATGGCTGGTTTTACTCTACCTTCATTCATTCAATATAAAACCTTTCATGGCTGGTTTTACTCTACCTTCATTCAATCAATATGAAACCTTTCATGGCTGGTTTTACTCTACCTTCATTCATTCAATATAAAACCTTCATGGCTGGTTTTACTCTACGTTCATTCATTCAATATAAAACCTTTCATGGCTGGTTTTACTCTACCTTCATTCATTCAATATAAAACCTTTCATGGCTGGTTTTACTCTACCTTCATTCATTCAATATAAATCCTTTCATGGCTGGTTTTACTCTACCTTCATTCATTCAATATAAAACCTTTCAAGGCTGGTTTTACTCTACCTTCATTCATCTACTCTTATAAAGGGGGAATTGCTTCTTCCGCAGCTGACGCCCACAGCAATTCCATAGCAATTCCATTCATTTGCACCTCTCGCCTGCTGACGCCATACCCACAGCATTGATTTCGACTAAACACAACAACTACATCGGACCTCTCAACACAAAACCAGCCACAACGTGCACGCTGAATTTACGGAAGGCGTAGGGCACCTCTCATTGCTCACTACATATTTTCCACCTCGCAACATAATTAATTCCACTCACCACATTACGAGCACAACGGAAGGGGAAACAGTTTCGCACCGTTTACCGTGCGCACTACCGAACGCCAACGGCCACAGCCGAAACAACACGAAGCAGCGGCCATTGAAATCAGCCGTCTTCGCTCGCAAAAGTATGTAAGGGATAATGCATGGGGACGTAGTCATTATTCACATTTAAAGCCCTTCAGGGTGATTAACCACCATTATCCCGCTTATTACACGGCTACTTAATAAATACATACATAAATTTACCCAAAAGTAACAACAAAACCAAGTATTTCCTTGCTTACGGCAATGAAAGTATTCCATAACTATTGGGCTGGGCGGACACGTTTGCCTCGGAAAACAAATGACACAATGAAAAGAAAATCGCCCCAAAACACAGTCGCCCCGGGCCAAATCCGGCGGTATTACAGGCAAATCGCCAGTATATACACTGGGGGGCGACTGTGTTTTGGGGCGACTTTTTTTCATTTCCTCATTTGTTTTCCGAGGCAATTGCATCGTCTATTTCTCACTTCAAATGTTTTCCAAAACATTCTTGAGAGCAACGTTTAGTTGTAAATGACATCGGTTGTTTGTTTACATGGCTGTCATGTTGGATAAAGCATAAAACCAAACAGCGCAGGTTCAATCTCTCTGCATCGCCACAACAACAGAAGCACGTCCTTCGCTTCACCCCCCCCCCTCCTCCCCCCCCTCTTGCTTACCTTTCTGTTCGAACCACGCCGTTGCTTTCCACACTCACGCTAATATGTCCGTAATTCACGTGCCATGTACATCCCAAAGACAACCTACAATCTACACCAGACTTTTCAAAGCACGCGTATGCGTGGCGCGTATGCGTGGCGCGTACAGCGCGTTTCTTCAGATCCAATTGATATCAATGATAGCGGCTACACCAGGCGCGTGGATACGCGAGTCCCGCATACGCAGGCTTTAAAATAGGACTGGATGTAAAAGTGCGTGTGTGCGTGTGTGCGTGTGTGCGTATATGCGCGTGTGTGCGAAAAAAAGGCTGGTGTGTTTCCACACCTTACTGTGTGTGTGTGTGTGTGTGTGTGTGTGTGTGTGTGTGTGTGTGTGTGTGTGTGTGTGTGTGTGTGTGTGTGTGTGTGTGTGTGTGTGTGTGTGTGTGTGTGTGTGTGTGTGTGTGTGTGTGTGTGTAAGCACCGCAGGTTACATCTCCGCACAGACATCCTTCCACTATGATCGTCACCCAGCCAGCAACAACAACAAAACAATCTTATGGCCTACCTTTCCTTGAGGTCACCTGTGAAGAATAACATTGCAAAAATAGTTCCAATCCAGTGCGTAAAACACCTAATTTTGAGCCACGAGCGCCGTGAAGAAATGGTCCAGGCTTTTAATGTGTGTGCGACATGTGTGTGTGTGTGTGTGTGTGTGTGTGTGTGTGTGTGTGTGTGTGTGTGTGTGTGTGTGTGTGTGTGTGTGTGTGTGTGTGTGTGTGTGTGTGTGTGTGTGTGTTGTTGTCACGTGACCACTACTAGCCAACCAACAGCCTGGACTGCAATCAGTGTTGCCAGATTGTGCGCGAGAAACAAGCTACCATCCATGTTTATGCACAAACAACAGACAAAGACGGCGACGCGACCGAACGTGTGCGGTGTGGGGGGGGGGGGAGATGACGTGTTTCGGTATCACATTAGTTTGTCTGCTAAATACTTTGGACATCTCTAGACAGCAGAAGCAAGTTGTGGAAGTCAAGAAAGTAATCCATTATCCATGCAAGTTTAACGTCAGCGAACTTGCAACATTCTGTTGCACGGGTGTCTGTTACTACAGAATATGCATCAACATGCATATTATTATTTATAATTACTTATCTCAGTATTAAAAAAATCAAGACAACACGTGTAGTCGTAGGCTACTCTTAATAAATAAAAGTTTGATTTCCCAGTAGACTTGTATTGTCTTTTTTTTTACAGGTTAATTGAAAAAATCGGACAGAACCATCTTGATCACTTGACTATAGAGATAATGGGTACCGATTTGCATGATGATTGGACAACATTTGTAGGAGTAATACAACAAAGAAAAGTTTTGAAAAAATCGGCCTCCTGGTGGCGCTATAATAGGGCAATGTTAAAGGGTGGCATTTGTTTTTCAACTTAGTGCGAATGTGCTTGTAAAGTGTCACCTCAATCGGACGCTGCGTTCATGATTTGTGTCATTTTGTTCAAAACGGGCCACTTCTGCAAACTTTAGATGTCATTGTTAGCCAATCAGGATGAAATATGAAAAATCAAACTTCAACACTACAAGTTCCATCTTGATCACATGACTATAGAGATCATGTGTACCGATTTGTGTGAAATGTGGATAAAAGGCTTAATATCCAAAAATGTGTTTTACATAAGTCGGCCTCTTGGTGGCGCTATAAAAGGCAAATGTGAAAAATGCAGGGCGGATGTTTTTCCTTGGCCTCTAGGGAGTGTGCTTGCAAAGTTTCACGCAGATCGGTGCAGTTATAGTTAAAAACACAAATCAGCCTTTTATAGCGCCACCATGAGGCTGATTTGAAAAATGGCAGGTGGCATTTCTTCCTCGGCCTAGTGGGAATGTGTGTGTGCAATTTTATGGAAATGGCAAGCTGCGTTCATGATTTGAGGCAGTTTGTTCAAAACGGACCAATCCTGCAAACTTTGGAAGCCAACCTTAACCAATGAGGATGGAATATGGGGAATCGGACAGATCAGGGTTGATCACATGACTATAGAGATACTGTGTACCGATTTACATGAGTTTTGGTTAAAAACTGTGACAGGCCCATGTGAAAAATGTGGGGCAGAGGTTCTAAATTGGCATCCAGGGAGTGGGTGTGCACAGTTTCGCAGCGACCGGGTCAACGGTGCCGGAGATTAGCTGGTAACACACAGACAGGACGGACGGACGGACGGACAGGGGCGAAAACATACTCTCTTGCCATGCCTTTCGGCCTGGCGGAGACAATAAAAGCCTGGAGATCGGGTCTAGTGTCGCCCAAGCGGGCCATCTCAGCCAAAGTGTCACATAATAATGAAAATAGGCTATGATGCCTTAATGTCACTGCAGAGGCTCAGACGCACCTCCAGTGTCCGCACGGTATTCATTTATAATAGCCTACAGTAGGTTACTGTATATTGATCACATGAACACCACACACAATACAATAGCCTAATAAGTCTTACCATCTAATGAGGAAACTAGTGGATGAAAGCTGTGTCCAGGAGAGCCATTCCCCATTCCGACGTTGGACAGTGATATATTAATCCAAAATTAACTAATTTAATCAATAAGTAATCAATAAGCTCTAGTCCATAATCGGATAGCAGCGTTCCACTTGTAGCTATGCCCTGGATTTCAACATCATCTTTTTAACTCTGTAAAGGTGAGCAATGTTCAGTAGAAAAGACTTATATAATATCCTTTCCATGTTTATAGTCTATTATTTGGTGGTGGGGTTAGCTGTAAACTTCTTTAGTCTCATCACACATGATGAGAGCATTATGTTCAGCTGATCCCCGCTTCCATACAGAGCAGATCTACAAGTTAACTGTCAAGGCTTCCAGACAGAGCAGATGTACAAGTTAACTGTCAAGGCTTCCAGACAGAGCAGATGTACAAGTTAACTGTCAAGGCTTCCAGACAGAGCAGATGTACAAGTTAACTGTCAAGGTGATGTGACGCCCACATCTGTTTTTTTTTAAACGAGAGACGATGTTGAACTTCTCCACACCACCAGTGTTGCCAGATTTTGTGAGAGAAATAAGCAACCACATCTAGGAAAACAAGCCCCAAAGAAGCAACTATGACACTAAGCCATTATGAACACTTTAATTAAAACTATATACTGAATACATTGAAATTAGATGCTGTATACATTGAAAATAGCCGATCTACAAGCCAATCTACAAGCAAATTGAAAATAGCTGATCTACAAGCTCACAACGCTTCGCGATGCGACGCGTTGTGAGCTTGTAGATCTGCTATTTATTTATTTTTAATCTTGAAATAAAATGTCAAGATTTCTAAAACATTCTAACAACACAAATCTACTACGGGGCTCCAGCTGGCACAACATATTTTCAGATGGGGGTTATAGGGACAAATTAGCCTACATTAATTTGGGGGTCCATGACATGTAAATATTTGAGAATCACCAGTTAAAATAATTGAACAATTGTGAAGCAAGCCCAAATAAGCAACTACACTTTAGAAACAAGCCCAAAAAAACTGCACCCCGCAACTACCAATATTAACAAGCAACTTCACCGAAAAATAAGCCCAAATTCCCTTATAATAAGCGGACATGGCAACACTGTTCGGTACGGTGAAGTTGAAGTTGGATTTTCATTTCCTGTTGCCTTTTATGGTGTGAAAAGGGGAGTGGAACAATGCAAATGAACTTCTCGGGAACGCGCTTGACGTTTTACGACCAGCTGGCAGCCGTCATAATATACACCTGTGATCCGCACGTTTGAGGCATCTAAACCCCTTTGTGAATTGCAAGTCAGTTTGTGCTTACTGAAAATACACCTTCCTTTAGTAACTTTATTTACCCCATATTTACGACCAGCTTAGTGAATCGGGGCCAATGGCACCGATTCAGGGGTTTGTATATCCCTGAGATGTGCGTATGACCAGGTGTAGGACATGATTAATCTGGAAGGCTGCATCCAACAGCATCCAACTTCAACGTCACCGTGCTGAACAGTGTTGCCATGTCCGCTTATTATAAGCAAATTTGGGCGTATTTTTCTGTAAAGTTGGTTGTAAATATTGGTAGCTGTGGGGTGCAGTTTTTTGGGCTTGTTTCTAAAGTGTAGTTCATTATTTGGGCTTGCTTCACAATTGTTCAATTATTTTAACCAGTGGTTCTCAAATATTTTTATGTCATGGACCCCTAAGTTAATATGTAGGCTAATTTATCCCTATAACCCCCATCTGAAAATGTTTTGTGCCAGCTGGAGCCCCTAACCAGATTTGTGTTGATAGAATGTTTAAAAAAATCTTCCAAATATTCCACATTTTATTTCAATTTATTTTGAAAATAGCAGATCTACAAGCTCACAACGCATCGCATCACGAAGCGCTGTGAGCTTGTAGATTGGATTGTAGATTGGCTATATCCAATGTATACAGTATATCATTTCAATGTATACAGTATATATAGGTTTACAGTTCTCATATGGCATATGGTTTACAGTTCTTTTGGGCTTATCTTCATAGACCTGGTTGCTTATTTCTCTCACAAAATCTGGCAACCGGTGCTGCAGGAGTTAGCTTCTCGTCCAAACTTGATGTCGGCCGCATTGCCTTGACAGAACTTGAACATCATTCTGATCTGTCTGGAAGCGAGTCCCACTATTGCACGATGGATCAGCTGAACGTAATGTGTAATGTTTACAAGGTTTAATCCCGCCAGCAAATAATAGACTAATAACCTGGAAAGGATATTTTATAAGCCTTTTTCACTGAACATTGCACACGTTTACCGAGGTAAAAACATGATGTTGAAATCCAGGGCATACAAGTGGAACGCTGCTATCTGATTATGGACCAGAGCCTATTGATTACTTATTGATTAAATTAGTTAATTTTGGATTAGTATATCACTGTCCTACGTCGGAATGGAGAATGGATCTTCTGGACACAGCTTTCATAAACTAGTTTTCTCATCATATGGTAAGATGTATTAGGCTATTGTGTGTGGTGTTCATGTGATCAATATACAGTAGCCTAGCCTACAGTATTATGAATTAGTACCGCGGAGCGGACACTGGAGGTGCGTCTGTGCCTCTGCAGTGACATTATGGCATCATAGCCAATTTTCATTATTACGTGACACTTTAGCTGAGACGGCCCGCTTGGCCGACACTGGCAAACAGGCTGAGGGACCTAATAATTCAGCTCTAAATGCAACTGATAGCCTAGAAAATAAATACAAAGCGGTGGAATCTACATCATGTCTATATTATGCATAGGCTACAAGCAATACATCGTTTTTTTATTTATATATTTTTTGATATATATGTGTTGACAAAAGTTGCCACATATGTATTTTATTTGAGGTTTGGCACTGTTGTAATTGATTTTGGCATGAAGAATAAAGCATTCTAAAGACATACGCACATTTCAGCCCTGGTAAGACAGCCTATGGGCTGACTTGAGAACGTGCGCACCTCACGCTCAAAACACAGATCAAAAAACATTAATGAATCTGACTGCAGCTGTAGGATTTGTCTTTAGATCATTGTTCTTTAGATCTAATACTTGTGTTACTGTTATGCCTCTTTATATATTCACATGCATTAAATTAAGAGTTCAAATAGCCATAAGAGAGATATGAATGTATCACCTCTGTATAATTCATTATTAAACTATGATAATTGTATAATACCCTGCTTTACTTTATTTATTTATTGTACTGTTACTACAATGTTAAACAACGTAAATCAAAATATTAGACGTTTCAGATTATAAAAACAATAAACAGTCTTTCATTTCATTAAGTGTGAGTGGAGGACCAACATCTCATGATATAAGGTGTATTGATATTAAAGTAGTTCCATGTGTTCTGTGCAGTGTTGGGCCACGTAGTGCCTACATTCTAGATTTGAGGGTCACTTAGCAGCTTGAAATCTAGATGTGAGGGCCACGTAGCAGCCTGAACTCTAGATGTGAGGGCCACGTAACATCCTGAACTCTAGATATGAGGGCCATGTAACAGCTGGAACTCTAGATGTGAGGGCCATGTAACAGCCTGAACTCTAGATGTGAGGGCCATGTAACAGCCTGAACTCTAGACGTGAGGGCCAGTAGCAGCAAAAACTCTAGATGTGAGGGCCACGTAGTGACCTGAACTCTAGATATGAAGGCCATGTAACAGCCGGTACTCTAGACGTGAGGGCCACGTAGCAGCACAAACTCTAGATGTGAGGGCCACGTAACATCCTGAACTCTAGATGTTAGGGCCATATATCAGCCTGAACTCTAGATGTGAGGGCCACGTAGCGACCTGAACTCTAGATGTGAGGAACACGTTGCAGCCTGAACTCTAGATTTGAGGGCCACGTAACAGCTTGAAATCTAGATGTGAGGGCCAATCAGCAGCTTGAACTCTATATGAGGACCACGTAGTGACCTGAACTCTATATGTGAGGGCCATTGCTATTTTTGGCTAGTGTTCCCCTTAGAATATGGACGCTGGGGTTCAAGTGGTTTATTGAATACATCTATTCATAGTGTCATCTCACCTTCAGCTGTAGAGACTCTTGTACTTGTTGACGTTGAACTTGGTGGGTCGGCGTTTGTAGCTTCTTGCTGGTCTGATGTTACAACTATTGTGTCAGAAAAGAAAACAGACGTAAGAAACCTGCTTATTACCTCCCAGTAATTATCCTGACATTAGAATGATATTATTTGTGTTTTAGCAATTTTAAGTAGCAGGAAAATAACCAGGCACTCAAATGAGTAAAAAGTCTGAAACAAACTATATTATCTCTGGGTGCTCAGGGCTTAATTTGTGCCGGAGCTCGACTCCAGAACCTGCCTGCTGCGCTCCGGGAAATCTAGGAGGTGCTTAATTTGTGCCGGAGCTCGACTCCAGAACCTGCTTGCTGCGCTCCAGGAAATCTAGAAGGTGTTCTCTCACCCCACGTAGCAGCTCAAACTTTAGATGTGAGGGACACGTAGCAGCCTGAATTCTATATTTGAGGGCCACGTAACATTCTGAACTCTAGATGTTAGGGCCATATATCAGCCTGAACTCTAGATGTGAGGGCCACGTAACAGCCTGAACTCTAGATATGAGGGCCACGCAGCGACCTGAATTCTAGATGTGAGGAACACGTTGCAGCCTGAACTCTAGATTTGAGGGCCACGTAACAGCTTGAACTCTAGATGTGAGGGCCACTCAGCAGCTTGAACTCTATATGAGGACCACGTAGTGACCTGAACTCTAGATGTGAGGGCCATTGCTATTTTTGGCTAGTGTTCCCCTTAGAATATGGACGCTGTGGTTCAAGTGGTTTATTGAATACATCTATTCATAGTGTCATCTCACCTTCAGCTGTAGAGACTCTTGTACTTGTTGACGTTGAACTTGGTAGGTTGGCGTTTGTAGCTTCTTGCTGGTCTGATGTTACAACTATTGTGTCGGAAAAGACAACAGACATAAAAAAACTGCTTATTACCTCCCTGTAATTATCCTGACATTAGAATGATATTATTTGTGTTTTAGCAATTTTAAGTAGCAGGAAAAATAACCAGGCACTCAAATTAGTAAAAAGTCTGAAACAAACTATATTATCTCTGGGTGCTCAGGGCTTAATTTATGCCGGAACTCGACTCCAGAACCTGCTTGCTGCGCTCCAGGAAATCTAGAAGGTGTTCTCTCACCCCACGTAGCAGCTCAAAATTTAGATGTGAGGGACACGTAGCAGCCTGAATTCTAGATGTGAGGGCCACGTAGTGACCTGAACTCTAGATATGAAGGCCATGTAACAGCCGGTACTCTAGATGTGAGGGCCGTGTAGCAGCCTGAACTCTAGACGTGAGGGCCACTAGCAGCAAAAACTCTAGATGTGAGGGCCACGTAGCAGCACAAACTCTAGATGTGAGGGTCACGTAACATCCTGAACTCTAGATGTTAGGGCCATATATCAGCCTGAACTCTAGATGTGAGGGCCATGTAACAGCCTGAACTCTAGATATGAGGGCCACGTAGCGACCTGAACTCTAGATGTGAGGAACACGTTGCAGCCTGAACTCTAGATTTGAGGGCCACGTAGCAGCTTGAACTCTAGATGTGAGGGCCACTCAGCAGCTTGAACTCTATATGAGGACCACGTAGTGACCTGAACTCTAGATGTGAGGGCCATTGCTATTTTGGCTAGTGTTCCCCTTAGAATATGGACGCTGGGGTTCAAGTGGTTTATTGAATACATCTATTCATAGTGTCATCTCACCTTCAGCTGTAGAGACTCTTGTACTTGTTGACGTTGAACTTGGTGGGTCGGCGTTTGTAGCTTCTTGCTGGTCTGATGTTACAACTATTGTGTCGGAAAAGACAACACACATAAGAAACCTGCTTATTACCTCCCAGTAATTATCCCGACATTAGATTGATATTATTTGTGTTTTAGCAATTTTAAGTAGCAGGAAAAATAACCAGGCACTCAAATGAGTAAAAAGTCTGAAACAAACTATATTATCTCTGGGTGCTCAGGGCTTCATTTGTGCCGGAGCTCGACTCCAGAACCTGCCTGCTGCGCTCCGGGAAATCTAGGAGGTGCTTAATTTGTGCCGGAGCTCGACTCCAGAACCTGCTTGCTGCGCTCCAGGAAATCTAGAAGGTGTTCTTTCACCCCACGTAGCAGCTCAAAATTTAGATTTGAGGGACACGTAGCAGCCTGAATTCTAGATGTGAGGGCCACGTAACATTCTGAACTCTAGATGTTAGGGCCATATATCAGCCTGAACTCTAGAATTGAGGGCCATGTAACTGCCTGAACTCTAGATATGAGGGCCACGTAGCGACCTGAATTCTAGATTTGAGGAACACGTTGCAGCCTGAACTCTAGATGTGAGGGCCACGTAACATTCTGAACTCTAGATGTTAGGGCCATATATCAGCCTGAACTCTAGAATTGAGGGCCATGTAACAGCCTGAACTCTAGATGTGAGGGCCACGTAACAGCTTGAACTCTAGATGTGAGGGCCACTCAGCAGCTTGAACTCTATATGAGGACCACGTAGTGACCTGAACTCTAGATGTGAGGGCCATTGCTATTTTTGGCTAGTGTTCCCGTTAGAATATGGACGCTGTGGTTCAAGTGGTTTATTGAATACATCTATTCATAGTGTCATCTCACCTTCAGCTGTAGAGACTCTTGTACTTGTTGACGTTGAACTTGTTGGGTCGGCGTTTGTAGCTTCTTGCTGGTCTGATGTTACAACTATTGTGTCGGAAAAGACAACAGACATAAGAAACCTGCTTATTACCTCCCTGTAATTATCCTGACATTAGATTGATATTATTTGTGTTTTAGCAATTTTAAGTAGCAGGAAAAATAACCAGGCACTCAAATGAGTAAAAAGTCTGAAACAAACTATATTATCTCTGGGTGCTCAGGGCTTAATTTATGCCGGAACTCGACTCCAGAACCTGCTTGCTGCGCTCCAGGAAATCTAGATGGTGTTCTCTCACCCCACGTAGCAGCTCAAAATTTAGATGTGAGGGCCACGTAACATTCTGAACTCTAGATGTTAGGGCCATATATCAGCCTGAACTCTAAAATTGAGGGCCATGTAACAGCCTGAACTATAGATATGAGGGCCACGTAGTGAACTGAACTCTAGATGTGAGGGCCATGTAACAGCCTGAACTCTAGATGTGAGGGCCGTGTAGCGACCTGAACTCTAGATATGAGGGCCGTGTAGCGACCTGAACTCTAGATGGGAGGGCCACGTAGCGACCTGAACTCTAGATGTGAGGAACACGTTGCAGCCTGAACTGTAGATTTGAGGGCAACGTAGCAGCTTGAACTCTAGATGTGAGGGCCACTTAGCTGCTTGAACTCTATATGAGGGCCACGTAGTGACCTGAACTCTAGATGTGAGGGCCATGTAGTGACGTCCCCTAGAATATGGATTCTGGGGTTCAAGTTGTTTACTGAACATTTCTATTCATAATATCATCTCACCTTCAGCTGTAAAGACTTTTTTACTTGTTGACGTTGAACTTGAACTTGTTTTGACGGCGTCTGTAGATTCATGCTGGTCTGATGTTAGAACTATTGAGTCAGAAAAGACAACAGACTTGTTTAAGAAATCTGCTATTACCTCCCAGTAGTTATCCAGACATTAGATTGATATTATTTGACCTGAATTCTAGATATGAGGGCCACGTAGCGACCTGATCTCTAGATATGAGGGCTACGTAGCGACCTGAAGTCTAGATGTTAGGGCCATATATCAGCCTGAACTCTAGATGTTAGGGCCATATATCAGCCTGAACTCTAGATGTGAGGGCCACGTAGCAGCCTGAACTCTAGATGTGAGGGCCGTGTAGCGACCTGAACTCTAGATGTGAGGGCCACGTAGCAGCCTGAACTCTAGATGTGAGGGCCACGTAGCGACCTGAACTCTAGATGTGAGGAACACATTGCAGCCTGAACTCTAGATTTGAGGGCTACGTAGCAGCCTGAACTCTAGATGTGAGGGCCAATCAGCAGCTTGAACTCTATATGAGGGCCACGTAGTGACCTGAACTCTAGATGTGAGGGCTTTGTAAAGGCCTGAACTCTAGATGTGAGGGCCACGTAGCGGCCTTAACTCTAGATGTGAGGGCCATTGCTATTTTTGGCTAGTGTTCCCTTTAGAATATGGACGCTGGGGTTCAAGTGGTTTATTGAATACATCTATTCATAGTTTCATCTCACCTTCAGCTGTAGAGACTCTTGTACTTGTTGACGTTGAACTTGGTGGGTTGGCATTTGTAGCTTCTTGCTGGTCTGATGTTACAACTATTGTGTCGGAAAAGACAACAGACATAAGAAACCTGCTTATTACCTCCCTGTAATTATCCTGACATTAGATTGATATTATTTGTGTTTTAGCAATTTTAAGTAGCAGGAAAAAATAACCAGGCACTCAAATGAGTAAAAAGTCTGAAACAAACTATATTATCTCTGGGTGCTCAGGGCTTAATTTGTGCCTGAGCTCGACTCCAGAACCTGCTTGTTGCGCTCCAGGAAATCTAAAAGGTGTTCTCTCACTCCACGTAGCAGCTCAAACGTTAGATGTGAGGGCCACGTAACATTCTAAACTCTAGATAATAGGGCCATATATCAGCCTGTACTCTAGATGTGAGGGCCACGTAGCGACCTGAACTCTAGATGTGAGGGCCATGTAACAGCCTGAACTCTAGATGTGAGGGCCATGTAACAGCCTGAACTCTAGATGTGAGGGCCATGTAACAGCCTGAACTCTAGATGTGAGGGCCATGTAACAGCCTGAACTCTAGATGTGAGGGCCATGTAACAGCCTGAACTCTAGATGTGAGGGCCTTGTAGCGACCTGAACTCTAGATGTGAGGGCCGTGTAGCGACCTGAACTCTAGATGTGAGGAACACGTTGCAGCCTGAACCCTAGATTTGAGGGCAACGTAGCAGCTTGAACTCTAGATGTGCGGGCCACTTAGCTGCATGAACTCTATATGAGGGCCACGTAGTGACCTGAACTCTAGATGTGAGGGCTACCTAGCAGCCTGAACTCTAGATGTGAGGGCCACGTAGTGACCTGAACTCTAGATGTGAGGGCCACGTAGTGACGTCCCCTAGAATATGGATTTTGGGGTTCAAGTTGTTTACTGAACATATCTATTCATAATATCATCTCACCTTCAGCTGTAAAGACTTTTGTACTTGTTGACGTTGAACTTGAACTTGTTTTGACGGAGTCTGTAGCTTCATGCTGATGTGATGTTAGAACTATTGAGTCAGAAAAGACAACAGACTTGTCTAAGAAACCTGCTATTACCTCCCAGTAGTTATCCAGACATTAGATTGATATTATTTGACCTGAACTCTAGATATGAGGACCACGTAGCGACCTGATCTCTAGATGTTAGGGCCACGTAGCAGCTCAAACACTAAATGTGAGGAACACGTAGCGGCCTGAATTCTAGATGTGAGGGCCACGTAGCGACCTGAACTCTACATGTGAGGGCCACGTAGCGACTTGAACTCTAGATGTGAGGCTCACGTAGCGACCTGAACTCTAGATGTGAGGAACACGTTGCAGCCTGAACTCTAGATTTTAGGGCCACGTAGTGACCTTAACTCTAGATGTGAGGGCCATTGCTATTTTTGGCTAGTGTTCCCCTTAGAATATGGATGCTGGGGTTCAAGTGGTTTATTGAATACATCTATTCATAGTGTCATCTCACCTTCAGCTGTAGAGACTCTTGTACTTGTTGACGTTGAACTTGGTGGGTCGGCGTTTGTAGCTTCTTGCTGGTCTGATGTTACAACTATTGTGTCAGAAAAGAAAACAGACATAAGAAACCTGCTTATTACCTCCCAGTAATTATCCTGACATTAGATTGATATTACTTGTTTTTTTTTGCAATTTTGAGTAGCAGGATAGATAACCAGGCACTCAAATGAGTAAAAAGTCTGAAACAAACTATATTATATCTGGGTGCTCAGGGCTTCATTTGTGCCGGAGCTCGACTCCAGAACCTGCCTGCTGCGCTCCGGGAAATCTAGGAGGTGTTCTGTCACCTCATGCAGTGACCTGAACTCTAGATTTGAGGGCCACGTAGTGACCTGGACTCTAGATGTGAGGGCCACGTAGTGACCTGGACTCTAGATGTGAGGGCCGCGTAGTGACCTGAACTCTAGATGTGAGGGCCACGTAGTGACCTGGACTCTAGATGTGAGGGCCACGTAGTGACCTGGACTCTAGATGTGAGGGCCGCGTAGTGACCTGAACTCTAGATGTGAGGGCCACGTAGTGACCTGGACTCTAGATGTGAGGGCCACGTAGTGACCTGAAATCTACATGTGAGGGCCACGTAGTGACCTGGACTCTAGATGTGAGGGCCGCGTAGTGACCTGAACTCTAGATTTGAGGGAAACGTAGTGACCTGAACTCTAGATTTGAGGGAAACGTAGTGACCTGAACTCTAGATTTGAGGGCCACGTAGTGACCTGAAATCTAGATGTGAGGGCCACGTAACGGCCTTGATTCTAGATGTAAGGGCCTCATGTCAGCCTGAACTGTAGGTGTTTGGGCCACGTAACAGCCTGAACAGCAGGCTGAATTGTAGATGTGAGGGCCGCGTAGTGACCTGAACTCTAGATGTGAGGGCCACGTAACACTGGCTGTGTGTTTCTACAGACGACAGGTAAATAGTCTAAACAGACAGTTGAATCAGTTTACTCCTACAAAAAACACGCAAATCGGTACACAGTATCTCTATAGTCATGTGATCAACACAGATATGTCCGATTTTCCATATTCCATCCTGATTGGCTAAGATTGGCATTTTGAACAAAATGCTTCAAATCATGAACGCAGCATGCAATATCTGTGAACATTTCCACGCAGTTTCCCACTTGGCCCAGAAAGAAATGTCACTTGAAACATTTCAAATCAGCCTCAAGGTGGCGCTATAACAGGCCGATTCACGTTTTTACCTAAAACTGCACCGATCTGCGTGAAACTCCCTAGAGGCCAAGGAAAAACTTTTGCCCTGTATTTTTCACATATGCCTTTTAGAGCGCCACCAGGAGGCTGACTTTTGGAAAAAAAAACATTCTTTGCTCGAACTCCTTCAGATTCTTTCCAAAAATCATGCAAATCGGGACACAGTATCTCTATAGTCATGTGATCAAGACGGATGTGTCCGATATTTCATATTCCATCCTACTTGGCTAGCATTGGCTTCTAAAGTTTGCAGGATAGGTCCGTTTTTAACTAAATTCCTCAAATCATGAATGCAGTGTGCGATTTCCGTGAAATTTTGCACGCACATTCCCACTAGGCCGGGGAACAAATGCCACCCTTTTTACATTGGCCTGTTATAGCGCCACCAGCAGGTCTAATTTAACAAAACCATTTTTTGGAGCAAAATTTCTTAAATCATGAATGCAGTGTGTGATTTCCGTGAAATTTTGCACGCACATTCCCACTTGGCTTAAGAAGAAATTCCACCCTTTTCACATTGGCCTGTTATAGCGCCACCAGGAGGCCATAATAACCTACCCTACGTGCGTTTGTGTGTGGGGGGGGTGGGTGGGTGGGTGGGTGGATGATGGATATTAATGAATTGCACCTGCTGTTCCTATCCAATAGGAGTTCCTATCCAATAGGAGTGTTTCAGTAGACCTATGTAGACCTATCTTGTAGACCTACTGTATGCAGCTTCTCTTCACCTACCTTGGGATATGTCTGGAAACCTGTCCACTAGATCATTCCTGTGGATCCTCTTCAGAAGATTCACCACGATCTTCTGAGCTGCTTCACTGGAGTAGCTCCGCACCATCAGACGAGCGATGGTCTTCTTGCCCGCCTTCTTCAGGGGTCTCTGTGGGATTGGAGCCAGGCCTTCAAGGACATCAGGGTGTCGCAAATGCAACTTGAACATCTCAAACTCACAGTCTTCCAGCTTATCCAGAGTTTTCAAGATGTGTTTCTCAAGTGGCTCAATGGTTGAGTCCTGGTACAAACAGAGGATGATAACATCTCAGCTACATTTTCTTCATGTGTTGGTTGTGAACAGACTGAACACAAGCTTAACCATGCTTTATATACATTAGTGAATACACATTTATCTACAATTATATATTTTTTTATATATTTTTATATATTTTTCTAAAACATATTTGGATTAATTACATGTATTTACATATAGGGAACTTGTCCACAGAGAATGAAGAAAGTCCATGTTTACATTGTTTCAGTGAAGCTATTAGTGCTAATATCGAACATTAAAAACAAAGCACAACATAAACACAATAATGCACAAGAAAAAAATTAAAAAATCACACCCAGTGTGAAGTGAGTGGTGCCTTTGATGAGTAAATTTCATTAAGCTATATGAACTAGAGGAACAATGTTAAATCCCTCTCCATTCATTTCATTAAGCTATATGAACTAGAGGAACAATGTTAAATCCCTCTCCATTCATTTCATTAAGCTATATGAACTAGAAGAACAATGTTAAATCCCTCTCCATTCATTTCATTAAGCTATATGAACTAGAGGAACAATGTTAAATCCCTCTCCATTCATTTCAGGGCTGCTCAACAGGAACACAGAGGGGGCGGGGCTTAAGCAATTACAGCCTTTCCTTATTGGGCGTCTAGGAGCACCTACCCAGTTTGGGAAGTTTAGCATGCAGGTAACTGGAGTTATGGCTGTTTAAAGACCAGCCAATAGGAAAACAGAGGGGGCGGGGCCTGGGTGTGTGTGTGTGTGTGTGTGTGTGTGTGTGTGTGTGTGTGTGTGTGTGTGTGTGTGTGTGTGTGTGTGTGTGTGTGTGTGTGTGTGTGTGTGTGTGTGTGTGTGTGTGTGTGTGTGTGTGTGTGTGTGTGTGTGCGTGCGTGCGTGCGTGCGTGCGCGCGCGCTGCGCGCGCGTGCGTGCGTGCACAACCGCACACATTTGCTGGGCCAGCCTGTGTGTGTGTGGGGGGGTGCATGTCTTTAAGTGGCGCATGTGTTGCACTGTCTCCTGTTAGTGATTAATTAAAGTAACTGGTTGCATCTTTGTGGTTAGTATGTTTTCATTTTATGTACTTTTAAGTATTTTTACTCAATCTATTTACTCTACTGAGTTTGACTACATGTGTGGTTGCGCCCGCACACACACATGCACGCTTTGTGCGCTTGTGTGTGCGCCCGCACACTGTCTGTCTCTAATCCATATACTTCTGCTGTCTGTCTCTAAACCATCTACTTTCCTATTACACATCACCCCTGACACTTTTTTCCAGACATTCTAACCTGCTTGCACTCGTTTCTTCACCTATTTTCCACACTATCCATTGCTCTGGAATTTTGACCCTAAGTACTTAAATCCTCCACCTTCTTTACCTCTTCCCCTCACTGTTCCACTTGGGTTCCTCTTTTTCACTCACATATATTCTGTCTGGCTAACCTTCAGTCCTCTCCTTTCCAGAGCATACTGTATCTCCACCTCTCTAGATGTTCCTCTACCTGGCTCACTGCTCTCACTACACAAAAGATAGCTGTTTTTTGGCCGACAGCAACGACATGCTTATCTGGTTCTTACCCTATTTATAACACAGATGACAAGTGAGCACCTAAATGATTGATAGGTTGGAACAGTGCTGTGTGTGAGCACTGTAGACATGATATCCACACTGTGTGTGTGTGTGTGTGTGTGTGTGTGTGTGTGTGAGTGTGAGTGTGTGTGTGTGTGTGTGTATGTGCGCGTGTGCGTGCGTGCCAGAAAGAGTGAGCACTTTGGTCATGATGTGGAAAGTGCTCCTCCGCTCAAAAGGCGTTCTCTGTGGACAAGCCCCTCATAGTTTAAATACTGTTACTATATGAATGTAGAACTTTGCATTAGATGGGACATACACACTCAGATACAATAGAGCATCCTATTAAGGACTGGTTTCTTTGAAGTAAAAAGCAATACTAATGTCTTAGTTCTTACAGTGAATGTCTACAATATATTCCATCACTAAACTCTGGTCTTAAGTTAGTTTGTTCTTACAGTGAATGTTACAATGTATTTAAACACTGAACTCTGGTCTGTAGAAGCAAGCCCATATATATATATATATATATATATATACACATATATATAAAATTACGGCCGGGCCGGTGCGTAACGTGCATGCCTACCCAAAAAAACAGACATACAAGCTGTCAACGCACTGCGACATGCCGTGTCTATAGCTTGCAGATCTGCTCTTTTGGGTAGGGCGGGCGGCTGCGCTGCTTCTAGCCCTGGTTCAGAGCGTTAGTGAGTGCTCAAGAGTAGTGAAAATAAACAAAACCATTTTGCTACTCACAGAAGCAAAGGCTGTTTTGTGTTGTTGAAAGTCTATTCTCGGAGGTGGGAAGCCTCTCAGCACCCCACCTACTCTGTAAAATACACTTTTTGGGCAGAAAATAAAATATGTCAGCGAGACGGAAATTGTTTTTATTTACTCCACAGTGCCCTCTACAGATTTTGGTTAATGGTATGTTCAATCCTCCAGATCTGTAGAGGGCACTGTGGAGTAAATAAAAGTAATTTCCGTCTCGCTGACATATTTTATTTGCTGCCCAAAAAGTGTATTTTACAGAGTAGTTGGGGTGCTGAGAGGCTTCCCACCTCCAAGAATAGACTTTCAACAACACAAAACAGCCTTTGCTTTGGTGAGTAGCGAAATGGTTTTGTTTATTTTCACTACTCTTGAGCATTCGCAGGGCAGCGGAATTCCTTGTACAAGTGCAGAGCGAGGGGTCTTCCAGGGCGTTAGAGGGAACTCACAAACGCTCTGAACCAGGGCTACGCTGCTTCGTCCTCTATGCATGAACCCGAAGTTTACAAATTGTACTCTCACGGATGATCCGATCGTCTGATAAAAATTTTAAGCATATGCCAAGTTAACTAAAGGTATATAAATGATGCTGAGCTAAACATGTTTCCTTAATTTCGAAGTTTTATAGTTAAACGTTATGATTAAAGTCCCCAGTTCCTCTCACAAAGTGACAGCTGTTGCGCTCGCCATGTTTATGATTGGTTAAAAAATCTTTTGAAACTAGCAGATCTACAAGCTCACAACGCTTCACAAGCTTGTAGATCTGCTATTTTCAAAAGATTTTAATACATATTAAATTTGGGAAATGGGACATTCTGCATTCCTTTACTTTTGGTATTTTAAGTATATTTAATTTACTTGCATAATGGGGACACTTTAGTGTTTTATTTAACTTGCAGATATCACCTCACCGCTGTCATTTAATTCATAAATATATTATTCAAAAGTTGTATTTGGAGTGGACTGCTTCAGGACATCTGACAGTTGGCTCTGGTATTTTTATGATCCATTTCACTTTCGCAAAGGGTGTTTAAACTGCTGTGTAGCGTAGGACAGCACTACGTAGTTTACGTAGGCTTTACGTAGGCGTCGTCCAGGAGGTCTTCACGTGCTTGCTGTCTCGTGAATGTAGTTTTAGCACACACGTAACGCCGTGCGATTGAGAACCTACGACGATGGTATCTCCTGAAGCCAGTTTAGATGGCACGCAGGGCACACACAGCTGCTACTAACGAAGATAGTGCGTGGCGGGGTTGCTATTGCGCAGGTGCGTGGAGGCTCTTACGCAGCTTCTAGGCTACGCACGAGCTCAAATTCGTTTGGGAAACCCGGCCAATGTCTACAATGTATTTAAACACTGAACTCTGGTCTTAAGTTAGTTTGTTCTTACAGTGAATGTCTACAACGTATTTAAACACTGAACTCTGGTCTTTAATTAGTTTGTTCTTACAGTGAATGTCTACAATGTATTTAAACACTGAACTCTGGTCTTAAATTAGTTTCTTGTGTAAATAAACATACCATTTGATGTGTCCTCCCTGTGACTGATAGCGGGTTCCCCATTCTTCCTGGCTGCTTCTTCTAATGAGAGATATGAGACAAACATGAAGACATCATTACATCATTCTGAACAGCATTAACCACATGAACCCCAGCATGCCTATTCTGGGGGGAACGTCCGTCCAAAAATAGCCGATCTACAAGCTCACAATGCGTCATTGCGAGCTTGTAGATCGGCTATTTTTGCCTATGTTGACAGAAAAAAGGCGGCCCAAGAAATATAGTCAGTTTCTAACTGATAGTGGGGCGGAAGAGCACGGCATATCAGCCTAATATCATGTCAGCCTAATGTCAGCCTAATGGGCCCCCACCTTCACTTAATGCGGCCCACAGGTTAATATCAGAATAGTGATTATATTATTGATTTCAGCTGTTATGATTCTAAACATGTAAACATGACCCACTTTAATGACTTCAGTCTATATTAGTAGCTTAATGACTAGTATTAAAATTCTATTGTCTTTTTATGTCCAATGTATTTGTATTTAAGTTCATACAATTAACATAGCCTAAGTATAACTAAATGCATTTGAAATTAAATAAAAATGTTACTTTTCAAGATTCCAATTCAAAAATAGCAAAAGTAGCCGATCTGCAAGCTCAATCACTACATGTAGTGATATTAGTCTGGTCATCGACCTCTTATAATAAGCAGACATGGCAACGCTGCTGACTTCCTCTTATTAGCCTATCCTATCCACTAGAGCTGTTGGGGTGCAGGTGTTAGCAGCAGCCACCAGGCTCCGCCAAACTTCAACTGTCAACGGTCAACTCAACTGTCATTGCATCTCTGTATTGTAGCTATGCATTTTTTTTATGGCAATTTTGTTATTGCCATTTTACAGATGGCACCAAATGACTGGGCACACACACTGTGTGTGTGTGTGTGTGTGTGTGTGTGTGTGTGTGTGTGTGTGTGTGTGTGTGTGTGTGTGCGGTGTGTGCAGTGTGAGTGTGAGATAGAGAGAGAGAGAGAGGTTTTACTTTTCTTTACCAACTATCACCAAAATGCACGACTTTATTTTGGTGATGACATAGTGGAGACACACATTAAAGGGCCACACCACTTTGGTAGAGGTTTGGGTTGTGTAGTTACCTTGATGCCATGATGTAACTCCAAAGATGGACAAGAAATCAAAAATAATTACTCCAGTGATTAGAAATTGATAATTAAAAAATATGCTCCTTACATTGTACGGTAAAACAGATCTCAAAGTCACTCTTTTAGCTCATAAACGAACGCAAACAAAGTTTAATCAGACAGTATCACCACACCCACTACTGTTTTAGTTTTTTTGATAAAGAATATTAACTTCCTGTTGATTTTGTCATTTCTATTATAAAGAAAACCCGGACTGGATCCATGGATCCGGATCCGGATCTTCAAATAGTAAAATTAGCAGGAAGTTGACATTTTTATCCAAAAAAAAAACAGTAGTGGGTTTGGTGATGTTCTATAGTGTCTGAATCGACTTTGTTTGTATTAGTTTATGAGCTAAAAGAGTGACTTTGAGATCTGTTTCAACGTACAATGTAAGTCAATGAGAAGCATATTTTGAATTATCAATTTCTATTCCATCTTTGGAGTTACATCATGGCAAGGTAACTACACAACCCAAACCTCTACCACAGTGGTCTGGCCCTTTAAGTATAAAGTCCTGTATTCAACATTTTTACTTGAGTAAAAGTGCAAAACTATTGGCAATACAATGTGTTTGAAGTACCAAGAGTAAAAGTAACCATTGTTTACAAAATGTTTCAAAATCTTAAAAAAAAATAGCTGATCTACAAGCTCACAATGCAAAGGGTTAATGCAATACTTGGTCACGCTACAGTGTCACACACACACAACAACAGATCTACAAGCTCAAAACGTTATTTTTTAAACCTGCACCTGAACCCACTTTGGGGTGGATGTACTCAGTGGTGGAAAGTAACTAAGTACATTTACTCAAGTATTGCACTTCAATACAATTTTGAGGAATGTTTACTTTACTGGAGTATTTCCATTTTTCTATTATTTTACTTTTAATCCACTACATCTCAGAGACTAATATTGTACTTTTACTCCATTACAATGATTTGACAGCTTTAGTTACTAGTTACTTTGTAGATTTTGAATATTATTACAAAACATATATTAACCCGTTCAGACAGGGATCTGTGTCATTTTAAGATTTATTCGGCTAGGCAAAAATAGCAGATCTACAAGCTCATAGCGCGACACCAAGTGCTTTTCTTGTAGATCTGCCTTTTTAGTTTTTCCTGGAAAATGTTTGCACATCTTTTGAATATATATTTTTTAAAGCGAACATTTGTTCAAATACGTTGTTCCAGGGACCCCCATCTCAACATATGTTGTTCCAGGGACCCCCATCTCAAAATATGTTGTTCCAGGGACCCCCATCCCAACATATGTTGTTCCAGGGACCCCCATCTCAACATATGTTGTTCCAGGGACCCCCATCTCAAAATATGTTGTTCCAGGGACCCCCCCCCCCCCCCCCCCGCATGGCGACACGTTGTGAGCTTGTAGATCTGCTATTTTCAAATAGCCTAGAGGGGACATTTGTGACGCATTGTGAGCTTGTAGATTTGCTATCTTCAGAAGCCTTTTACACATGTTAGACATTGTGCATAACTAGTACTTTTACTTGTGGTATCGGTGCCTGGGGGCGCCATGCATACCTTCTGGTGGAAGCAGGCGTCTGGTTCAGGAGAGAATTATAAAGGAGGGGGAAGGCAGGAGCCCACAAGATAAAAGTACTGAACATTAGAAATACTCCAGTAAAGTAAAAACACCTCGGAATTGTACTTGAGTACAGTACTTGACTAAATGTACTTAGTTACTTTACACCACTGATCTGCGCTCATCACCAGTGGTCAAGCAAAGAGGAGTGGGTCCCTAGGGGGTCCTCAGGGAACCTTTATGGTGTTACCAAAGTTCCTCAAAATGTTATATTTCAACAACAGAGCCTCTTTAGAAACCACACACACACACACACACACACACACACACACACACACACACACACACACACACACACACACACACACACACACACACAGCTCTGAAACACACCCACAAGCTCTCCCTACAAGCAATCTACAAGGCAGACAGGGGGAGGGGGGGTCTGTGTTTTTTAGTTGTTTTTTTTTTACATTAACCACTTGGACCCTATTATCGTTATTCTGAGGGGAACATTAGCACCGAAAATAGCAGATCTACAAGCTCACAACGCCTTGCTGAGTAAATAGTAGATTGGCTATGAACAAGGCATGTGTGTTGAACAAACCTCCACCCCTCTACACACACACACACACACACACACACACACACACACACACACACACACACACACACACACACACACACACACACACACACACACACAGTGGCAGACAGGCTATTTGATAATAACCAATCTAGAAGCTCATAACACGTTGCATCATAACGCGTTGTGAGCTTGTAGATCTGCCACAAAACTGACACAAAACATGTTCAGATGGGAGTATGTGGCCAAATACATATTCATTTGAGATCCACTGGTTTAAACAGCGTTAGGAAGCAAACACATAACCGCTCTACCAATATTTACAAGCAACTTCACAGAGTAAGCAAGCCCAGAGTCACTTATGGTAAACAGACATGGCAACACTGTCAGTGAGTCTGTAAGAGGGGACGTTGGGACTTTAAATAGGGCTGAAGTGGTTGATGTATGTTTTGTGATAATAATAAAATCTACAAAGTATCTAAAGTTTTCAAATAATAATAATACAGACATTGTGTTTAAAACAATATAAACTAGACGCGTCGCAATTGTGGGAAATTGCAAAGTGTGGTTGCGCCGACGCCGGTCGCGGGTCGCGGCCCTCGGGACTCGAGGGATACGCCGGGAGGAATACCGTCGGAGGCCGCGCGACGTACCATTCGAATCGGGTGCCGATCGGATCCTGCCTTCGTGATAAGTGCCGTTTTGATTTTAGGAAATAGGCCCCTCCCACAAATGTAAGGGGCCAATCGTATTGTCACGTCACTCCTGAGATCGCTTTTATTTCATTTTGAGAGGATTGATCCTCCCAAAAATCATGTTTTTGCATCAAACGGTTACGTTTTGTGCATTTGTGGCGCCCCCTATGGGTCAAAGTGGAAATGCTTTTGAGTGTTTGTTGAGTAAACCACCCTCGACATTTGATTCTAATTTGGGGTTGACCGGACGTCTCGTTCGTGATTTCTGGCATTTTTTGTAAAACGGGCCCCTCCTACTAACTTTGGAAGCCATTTACGGATGAACGGTAAGGACTATCAAAATGCCGTTTGGAAATGTTTATTGCATGGGTCCAGAGATCATCTGTACCGATTTTTGTGAAATCTGGACAAAATATGTGGGAGGAGGAGCTAAAAGCGTGTTTTGAAGAAAATTCAAAATGGCGGAAAATCTATTCATACGGAAATGGGCGTGGCCTATATGGGGAGTTGCGTCATGACCCAAGGAATCTAGGGGGGGAAAGATTTTTATTTTACAGTAGGCTACCCTTTGATTGTTTGTTATTCTGAAGGAAATGTGTTCAAACGCAACAGATTATTGAGAAACCATTATGCACGCTGCATGCGCTCAATGTTCAAATGGTAATAGGTAATTCATGTATTTGTGCAAGATGACCCAGCTGTACAATGTGTATATTACTAATTATGTTCAATCCAAAATATCATGCTGTAAGTGTTAGGCTGCATTTACACACCTGCTTGCCATCAATGCTTAAAAATATCTATGACCATTATTTTTATCAGATGTCCAATACATTTTTTAATTTTTTTTTATAATTTTTATCCCACGATTTTGTGACCCATATTTTTTCACCCAGTGCCAATTGCCTATGTAATCCTGGGCGCTACTCTCCCTCTGCCAGCCTAGGGAGAGCCCAAGCTGAAGCTCATGCCTCCTTCAATGCATGAGGAGCAAGCAGGCCGCTTCTTATCACCTGACAGGGGGGAGGTTCCCTGGTTAGACGTAGCGCGTGGAAGTAACACATTATTCCAACCAGTTCCTTTCCCCTCCATCAGGCGCCCTGGCTGACCAGGGGGAGGCAGTATAGTGACCAGGATTACTGCATGTTTTTCTGAGGGTATTAACTACCCTAGGAGACACAGGGAGAACATGCAAACTCCACACAGAGTAGGCCCTTTCACCAACCCCACCTAGGGTATGGGCACTGATGACGCGGAGGAGAGAACACGCCCCCAGCGCCCACAGCGTCCCCGGTGGGAATTGAACCCAGGACCTTCTAGCTGTGAGACGACAGCGCTACCGACTGTGCCACCGTGCCCCCAAAATATCATGCTGTAAGTGTTAGGCTGCATTTACACACCTGCTTGTCATTAATGCTTAAAAATATCTATGACCATTATTTTTATCAGATGTCCGATACATTTTAATCATGCCGGACATTGGGGCCGGCCACCAAAAATCCTAGCGCGACCTCTGATTATCTGATATATATATATATGTATATATATATATATATATATATATATATATACATATATATATACATACTGTGTACCGATTTGCGTGATTTTTGGACAGAATCTGAAGGAGTAAGAGCAAAAAAAATGTTTTACAAAACTCGGCCTCCTGGTGGCGCTCTAAAAGGCATATGTGAAAAATGCAGGGCAAAGGTGTTTCCTTGGCCTGAGTGTACCAAACTAGAGTTTGCCACCTTGAGTGTCCCTGATTAGTACAAATTCTGGCCTGGGCCCATGGACTACTTGTGTTGGATGATTATTTTACTTATTTCTAAGCTATATCTTTGTACCACACTTTACACACAGGTACTTTTAGTAGTTTATTTTAACCCGGTCAAGTGTTTTTAATGATCAGATGCACCGATCGTGTGCTTTTAGCTCTCTGATATCCCGCCCGTATGGGATCAGTAGCCGGTGCCAGCTGACAGCTTGACAGCTAGCCAGTTCTGACAGCTGGCTAGCCAGGAGGCTAACCATACACACCGGTAGTTTAAGAAGTTTATTTTTTAACCCGGTCAAGTGTTTTAATGATCGGACGCATTGCCCTGAGGCTAATTAACCCCATCGTCTTCCGCCACTACTGGTCCGCTGGCTGCGGACAACCTGGCAGTTTCCACCCACCGAGGGGTGGCCATCTAACCAGCCTACCTTTACTCTGAGTCTACTCTCCGCACCGGGCCACCATCTGTGTGGCCCTCGCGGGTAGGTGTCTTTCTGCACTGCTGCTTCCCTACATGCCTTCTGCCTGCTTCATCCTGCCTTTAATAATTTGAGATTACTCTCCGCATCGGGCCACCATTTGTGTGGCCCTCGCGGGTATGTTTTACTCTGCATTGTTGCTTAATCACCCGATGCCCCGTGCCTAGCCTGCTCTACCCTGTCACTTTCACCTTTTACTGGCCAAAGCCGTTTTTGTACCCTCAGCCGAGGTATGGTAGGTTCACCTACCTCGTCGTCGCCTGGATGTCATGGATGTCTCCAGCTATCCCAGGACAACACCCCCCATCCGACCCCAGGACCACTGCCCCCCCAGCCTTCGTTGAAACCTAGGCGGTCTGCCCCCGGTCAAAATATCGATCACCAGCGAATGCTGAAGGCGGCGGTTCGACGCCAGTCCGGGGCTCTCACCCCTCCCGACCCACTGGTACAGAACTGTCGCCCCCCCTCAGTTACCACCACCACCCCCCCTCCACATCAGCCGCCTGTCTCTCCATTTGCCCACCTCTCCACAATCGCCTCGCCAACCCCGATCGCCGTACTGGGTCGCTCAACAGCAAACAACGTTGACCGATCCATTCCATCCATAGTTCCCCTCAAACCCCAGCCTCTCATTTCCCCGAAATTGTTGATTGTTGGCGACTCCATCATCAAACATGTCCGCTTTGCAAATGCAGTAACGCACTGTTTCCCAGGTGCCACCATTCCAGTTTTATTAGATAAATTACCCGCCCTCTTTGACTCACTTCCACAGTCCATTTCCCAGGTCTTGGTCCACATCGGAACCAACGACTCGACTCTGTGTAATTCCGAACTCATAAAGCTAGATTATCTGCGCCTCATCGACTTCTTACATTCCACCAGGTTGCCTTTTTTCCTCTCCAGTCCAATCCCTACATTTGGCCGCGGTGACGAACGCTTCAGCAGGATCGCCAGCCTACATATTTGGCTTAAGCGACTGTGTCGCACCCATGATTTTAATTTCGTGGATAATTTTAATTTGTTTTGGGAGCGTTCCTCCTTCTTTAATCGTGACGGCCTCCATCCAAACAGACGGGGCTGTCAAGCATTGGCAGCTAATTTGGCCGTAAACATACGTCATCACACCCCGTCCGACGCCTCCTCTCTTAGCTATTGACATCCCTCTGGTCCTAGCTCCCAGCACATCAGCTCCAACCATTTTTCCAGTCCTCTCTCTATTGGGCTCGGACCACATCACTCACCTCCCTTTTTCAATATTATTAATAAAATTAATAAAAACTCACATTGAGACGCCTGTTAATTTAACCCCTCCTTCCCACATCCCTGTCTTAATCAGCCACAGCCATTACATGAGATCCATACCCCCTAGACGTGGGGTTGGCCTCTCCCACCTCCGCCCGCTTAGACGCGCTATTGCCCTACCTGGCCCGACCATTAACCTCCAGATGGCTCTCCTTAATATAAGATCAATAACAACTACTAAGACTGGCTGGCTAAAAGATTTTTTCATCTCCCGCAACCTTGATTTTCTGTTATTGACCGAAACCTGGACACACTATGGCGACAATACACCTTTTTCCGATCTCCTCCCCCCTGATTGCTCATTTTTTAGCTCCCCCCGAATCTCCCGCACTGGCGGGGGTCTAGCAACAGTCCTCAAATCTAACCTCAAGTGTCAAATGATCCAATCTGAGACCAGTTACTCCAGCTTCGAGATTCAGCTATTGAAGCTGAACCTGTCCTCCCCTGTACTGTGTGCTGTGGTATACCGACCACCCAAGTACAATAAGGATTTTATTAATGATTTTAGTGACTTTTTATCCTGGGCCATGATTAATTATGATTACATGGTCATTTGTGGTGATATAAATATTCATGTCTGTTGTGAGTCTCGTCCCCTTGTCAAAGATTTTTTAAACCTCCTCGAGTCTTTTAATCTCACCCAATCTATCACCGTCCCAACACATGAAAAGGGCCACACATTAGACCTTGTATTGTCATTCGGGGTAACTCACTCACCAATTTTATTCACCACCTCTATTCCCTGCTCCGTTATCAACTCTGGTGCCCCCACTCGCCGCACACGCAATATCAATCCCCGGACTGCACCACTCTTCTCCATTCGTTTTAATGACACAGTTTCAACTTCCCCGGCTGAGGCCAGCACTCCTACAGCGGATGCACTCCTTTATACCTTTAACTCCACTTGTACCAAAATATTGGACTCCGTTGCTCCCCTTAGGCTCAAGCGCACCAAATCCCTACCCGAGCCATGGTTAAATGATTCCACCCGAGCTCTCAGACGTTCATGCCGGCGTGCTGAGAGAAAATGGCTAAAGGACAAACTCCATATATCTCTAGATATCCTACGCAATCACCTCTCTGACTACCAGACGGCAGTGAAAGCTGCCAAAACCAAATTCATCTCCGATCTTGTCACAATAAATAGCCATAAACCCCAAGTCCTCTTCAACATCTTTAACTCCCTCACTAACCCCCGTGAAGCACCTTCCATCGCACCCTCGCTCGCCCTCTGTGTAAAATGTCAACAATTTTTCATCAACAAGATTTCTGACCTTACGTCAGCACACACTTCCACCACCACAGACCCTGTTACCTCCCTGTGCCCTGTCACTTTTGATCAGTTCCAGCCAATCACTCTGTCCTACCTCAACGATACAATTATGCACCTTCGCTCAACTAACTGCCCTTCTGACAGCATCCCCCCCCGGCTCCTCAAAGAAGTCCTTGGCGCTGTTAGCCCAAGTGTTTTATTTCTCATCAATTGCTCCCTCACCTCTGGTTGTGTCCCGGCTGCCTTCAAGCACACTGTTGTAAATCCCCTTCTCAAAAAGAAAAACCTAGATCCATCCGTTCTGTCCAATTTTAGACCTATCTCCCAGCTACCTTTCCTTTCGAAAGTTCTGGAGAAGGTAGTCTATGCCCAACTTCAGTCATTTTTAATTACCCACAACCTCCATGAGAAGTTCCAGTCAGGCTTCAAACCAGGCCACAGTACCGAGACAGCTCTCCTTAGGGTTTTTAATGATTTAATTTTAACTGTTGATACCGGTACCCCCGCCATCCTTGTGCTCCTCGACCTCTCAGCGGCGTTCGACACTGTCGATCACAGGATTCTCCTGTCACGCCTCGAACACCAGGTTGGTATCACAGGCACAGCCCTGTCCTGGTTCAAGTCGTACCTGTCTGATAGGACCTTTTCCGTTAAATTGGGGGAATTCGCATCACCCTCGGCCCCCCTCACGTGCGGGGTCCCCCAGGGTTCCGTGTTAGGCCCAATATTATTCCTGCTGTATATGCTACCCCTCGGGCCCATTTTCTCCACACACAATATCTCCTTCCATTGCTATGCCGATGATGTCCAGATCTACCTACCCATCAAACTGGACTCAAACAACTCCTTTCAACCACTACTCGACTGTTTACAGGATGTTACAACCTGGATGGACAATAACTTCCTCACACTCAATCAAAACAAAACTGAAATCATACTATTTGGCCACAACACCGTCACACCCCCTAACATCCTGGACACCCTCAAATCCAATATTTGCTCCTCTGCCAAAAACCTTGGTGTAATTCTGGATAGCACCTTCAAATTTGACAAACATATCAGTTCCGTGGTAAAAGCTAGTTTCTTCCAACTCCGACTCCTCGCCAAGGTTAAGGCCTATCTCCCCCGACAACAACTAGAAATAGCCATTCACGCCTTCATTTCCTCACGACTGGACTATTGCAATTCCCTCTACACTGGCTTAGAGCAATCATCCGTCAGGCGCCTACAGCTGGTCCAAAATGCTGCGGCTCGCCTTCTCACCGGCACAAAAAGACGTGAGCACATCAGTCCTGTCCTGGCCTCACTTCACTGGCTCCCTGTCAATTTTAGAATTCATTTTAAGGTCCTTTCATTTGCTTTTAAATCTCAAAACGGGCTTGCTCCACTATACCTCGCTGAGCTCATCAATCCATATATTCCAGCCAGGGCCCTAAGGTCCGCTGATCAGTCCCTACTGATCGTCCCAAAGACCAAAAAAAGGACCAGGGGTGGCCGCGCTTTTGCTGCTGCCGCCCCTACGCTCTGGAACGACCTCCCTCTCCCCATCCGTTCTGCCCAGTCCATTGGGGTTTTTAGATCCCTCCTAAAAACCCACTTATTCTCTTTGGCTTTTAATTGTCCTTGATCTGCTGCTATTGTGTCCTAATAATGCACTGTTTTTGTCTGTGCGCCAATGGGCGCTTATTGATGCGTTGATGCTTCGTTTTACTCAACCCTGTACAGCACTTTGGTCGGCTTTTGTTGTTTTAAATGTGCTTTATAAATAAAGTTTGATTTGATTTGATTTGATGAACTGAACGTCGTCGTCACCCACACGAGACACGTTTATAAGCCACAGACATTTTTTTGTGTTGGTGCAATAATGTATGTGGAAAACAAAGAACAGCTGATGATGTGTAACTACCTGGATGCAAACCTGCGTCCCCTGCATTGAAGCCTTGGACTAAGACTGGCAGAGATGTTTTCTGACATCAGTTCTGACATTTGTGTATCTACACAAATGTCAGAATCTATATATAAAAAAGAAAATTATATATATATATGTACCACACATACAAAGGGGGATTATTCATTGAGGATGCAAATTCTTTTCAGGATGCAAATTCATAAACCGCAAAAGTAGCAGATCTGCAAGCTCAAAACATGTCGCTTCTTTGGGTTCTAATTAAAGATTAACTATGAATATTGAAAAATACACATTAAAAGTAAGTCAGATGAAGGCAAACTGATAGCCAAATGGTTGACGTATGGCCTTAAGTCACGATTAAGGACTAAAAACAGGTGCAACTAGAAAAAGTGCTCCTCGGAGCACAGGTCTCCGCCAGGTCAGGTAGGTTATTGTGGCCTCCTGGTGGCGCTATAATAGGCCAATGTGAAAAGGGTGCCATTTATTCCTAGGCCGTGCACGGCAATCGGACACTGCCTATGTAATGTATGATTTGAGGCATTTTGTTCTAAAAATGTGTTTTGCTAAATTTGACCTGCTGGTGGCGCTATAACAGGCCAATGTTAAAAGGGTGGCATTTGTTCCTCAACGTAGTGCAAATGTGCATTCAAAGTTTCACCTCAATCGTTCATGATTTGCGGCATTTTGTTCAAAACGGGCCACTCCTGCAAACATTACATGTCAATGTTAGCCAATCAGGATGGAATATGAAAAATCAAACAGATCCATCTTGATCACATGACTATAGAGATATTATGTACCGATTTGCGTGAAATTTGGATCAAATCTAAAGGCTTAATATCAAAAAAAATATTTTACATAAGTCTGCCTCCTGGTGGCGCTATAAAAGGCAAATGTGAAAAAAGCAGGACAAAGGTTTTTCCTTGTTCTCTAGAGAGTGTGCTTACAAAGTTTTACACTGATCGGTGCAGTTATAGGTAAAAAACACGAATCGGCCTGTTACAGCGCCACCCTGAGGCCGATTTGAACATTTTCAAATGTCATTTCTTCCTCGGCCTAATGGGAATGTGTGTGCAAAATTTCACGGAAATTGCATGCTGTGTTCATGATTTGAGGCATTTTGTTCGAAACAGAGTACTCCTGCAAACTTTGAAAGGCAATTTTTGCCAATCAGGATGAAATATGAAAAATTTGAAATAAACCGTTTCTTTTAATGACTATAGAGATACTGTGTACCGATTTGCAGGATTGTTGGCCAAAATCTGTAGGAGAAGTGTCCAAAAATGTGTTTTGCACAAATCGGCCTCCAGGTGGCGCTATAACAGGCCAATCAGAAAAAATCAGGGCAGAAGTTCGGCTTTGGCATCCAGGGAGTGTGTTTGCTCAGTTTTGCAGTGGCTGGGCCAACGGTGCCAGAGATTAGCTGTTCACAGACACACACACACACACGGACACACGGACACACGGACGGACGGACGGACAGGGTGCAAAACATACTCTCTCGCCATGCCTTTCGGCCTGGCGGAGACAAAAATGCGTACAAGGCCATGGGGGGGGTGGGGCTGGGGGGGGGGGGTTCAGCCAATGAAAATACAGTCCGCCTCCCACTACAAACTGTATCAGACAACAACACACACACACACACATACACACACACACACACACGCTAGAACACTAACCATGAAAATAATCACCCTAACACTAACCATGGTTATATTTTACCTGATATAATGAACTCCATAAAAAATATTTCTCATCAAAATATATTAAAGTACAACAATACATGGCAAATTGATGTACTCCTCTTTGATATTTCAACATGAAATTTCACAAAACAAAGATGTCATGAGGGAACCCTTTAAAAAAAGCAGCAAAATCAGTGAAAGAATATGGGTATCATAAAATAACTTTTCTTTAGAGCTGGGAATGTTTCCTTTGGTCCACCCATTCCTGAGACACATGAGCCTTGTCCAGTGAAGTTACAGTGTAATTGCATCAGCTGACCATTGTGGGAGTATGGGATTTGTTTGACCCTCTATTACTGTAAGGGTCCATTTGGTTCCATTTGTACACTCTCAGAGTTACAGACCTGTAAGGGTCCATTTGGTTCCATGTGTACACTCTCAGAGTTACTCTCAGGGCACATCCTCAAGGAACCCTGAGGGTCCCTGGACCCCACTTTGAGAACCAATGTTCTATAGATGTATAATTCCTTAACTGCACCCCCCCCCCCCCCCACACACACACACACACACACACACACACGCGCGCACGCACACGCACACGCACACGCACGCACACACACACAAACACACAGTGTTGCAGAATTGTGAGACCCTCCGTTGCTCCGTTCCACACCTAACGTGGCACAGACACTGTTCAGGGGTCTGCCATGACAATAGTCACACCAGGGCCCACCCGTGGCCCCCAGGGGTCCATCAGGGTCCCCTGGGGGCCACAGGTGCACTGTTGCTCCTATTCTAGGGTTGGAATCCAGAGGAACCGGATCCAACATTTATGAAACCAGAAAGTGTTCCATCACATTTGGAAGCGTTTCCAGACCCAGGTATTTATCACACTGTCAGATCTGATATGTGGTCTTTATGTCTGATATACTATTATAATACCAGAGGTTCTATAACTCTTTAATCTCAAAGACCACCATGACTCTGAGAGTACAAATGGAACCAAAGTAAGGGTCCATTTGGCTATATGGCGTCGCACACCAGATCTAGCCTATAGATCGACAAGCTCACAACGCATGGCGCCTCGTTGTGAGCTTGTAGATCTGCCATGTTCATCAGGGATGGCAAGTCCTTCATTTAGAGCACAGACACCACAACACCTCCACTGGATGTTGTGTTTCTACACAGACAGTTTTTAAGTGTCTTCAATCAGTATCCAGACATTTCATAATCATTGTATCTGACACGCCCCCCTAAATCATCAATACCAGGAGCAGTAAAAGTATATTAACAGAACAGTGGGGGGTCATTTCTTTTGTCAGCTAGAAGACTGTCTGTGTCCAGACAGGTGTTCTTTTATGGAGGTTTTGAAGGAGGGTGGGAGTCACACTTTGTGATGTCTGGTGGTAATAGTAGGATATTACACATTTTGGTGGCATAATAGTATAATTAATTCATCCCATATTTGTGCCCAATCTGCAGCTTCACTATTTGGACATTTAATTAGTGTTAATTAGTATAATTAGTGTCCAGTCTTACTTTGCCCTCTCGTGGTTTAACTGGGTGTCTTCAGTCGAGGTGTGGTTGTGAATCTCTGTCCACTCTGTAGACAGTCATCCTGTTGGTCACACACACACACACACACACACACACACACACACACACACACACACACACACACACACACACACACACACACACACACACACACACAATTCTTATTATAAGTTATACATTGTGTCAGATGTTGATGGTTTTTATTGACCATTTCTTTGTTCTGTTGTTAGTTTTGTCATGATTTTAAACAATACCAGAAAACAGGATATATGGCACAACTAAATAAATAATCAGAATCAAGCTAAACCTAATCTTAGTTTTAGAAAATGTCTAACCTAACAAACATAAAAATAAAGATAACCGAGTTAGTTCTAATCCAACCTCACTACACTAAACTAATCTGTCCTGACAAAAAGCCGCCGGCCCGCCGCCCATACGGCAAGCGAGCAGGGACAGCACTGCTTTAAGTGCTGACAGAGGGTGTGTTCGGTTATTAATCATAGTGTGACTCCACACTCTCTGACTGAGAAGCTGCACATGTTCCTCCATGTTTTTATACCTATCAGCTGTACGTGACAATCCTGCTCTTATAACCAGGAGGAGAGCATCTGGTCCTGGAGGACACAGAGATGCACTAAGAACTATTTCCTGTTTGGTCAGGTCAGATGTTTCATTTAGAGAGTTATTAACCCACCATCCTGGAGTGTTGACCACAGTGACATGTCGTCCTGCTACGTCTCCCTGTCTCTTCTCATACTGACCAGGGCCCTATTCCTCGAAAGGTGAATTAGAGCTAAAGCCTGGCTTTAACCCCTATCCTGGCTTAATTTAGCAGGATTAGGGCTGAATCGGTTCCTAGAAAGCTGAATTATCTTGAAGATTAGTTTAGCCAGTTCACCCTGGCTAAGTTTAGCCATGACCCGATTCCACGAAAGAGAATTGAAGCAAGCCTACCTTAGTTACCATGGCAATTTAGCTGTGAAGTTAGCCTGGTCAGGAGCAGGCTAACAGCCAAGCTTAGTTTAATCCAGTGCCTTGTTCTTCAAGTTTTTCCACAGTTAATTAAAAACATGTGTTTGTATATGGACTCATTTTAATGACCCTGCATTCAAATAAAATGAAATAAATACAATAAGATATAATCAAATTAATTATATTACTGAAATAGTGTGTGACCATGAATCATAATCATATTTTTTTCACAATGACTCATGTGATGTAAGTGTCACTCTGTTATAGTTAACACTATAGTTAATCTTGTTGTTTGTTACAACCCACAAGGCTGTGTGTTTCCACTCAAACTACCTTAGAGCTCATTCTAACAACGGACAAGGACAAAATCCTCAATAGTGGTTTTTCTACCTGTGGCATATCTGATCATAACATGATCTTCTGCACCAGAAAGAAACGTAAACCTAAGACCGGTTACCACAAATCAGTCACGATCAGAGACCTCAAAAACTATAAGAGTGAGGACTTAGATCACAGGCTAGAGGAACTGGACTGGTCCGACGTACTAAACAGCACACAGGTAGACGAATCTTGGCTTGGTTTCAAAACCAAATTCATTCAAATTTTGGACAGTATGGCTCCCATGAAAACCATCAGGGTCAAAACCCGCTCGGTACCATGGATGAATTCGGACATCCTTACTGCCATGAAAGTCAGAAACAAAACGTGTTCTGAGCTTCATAAAGGTAGGATCAAACTCTCCAAGTGTTTTAACAAAGGTCTCGAATCCCACGTAGCTAAACTTGAAAAAGAAATAAACAAGCTAAGAAACAAGGTTAATGGCATGCTCCTATTCGCAGAAAAAAGCTTCCTCGATGACAAAATTGAGGAAAATCAAAGCAAACCACGAGAGCTTTGGAAGCTATTCAACAACCTACTAGGCTGCAGCAAGAAAGTTACAAACATAAGCCTCAAGGTGAACTAGAAAAAGTGCTCCTCGGAGCACAGGTCTCCGCCAGGTCAGGTAAGTTATTGTGGCCTCCTGGTGGCGCTATAATAGGCCAATGTGAAAAGGGTGGCATTTCTTCATCGGCCTAGTGGGAATGTGCGTGCAAATTTTCACGGAAATCGCACGCCGCGTTCATGATTTCATACATTTTGTTCAAAACGGACCAATCCTGCAAACTTTGGAAGTCAACCTTAGTCAATCAGGATGGAATATGAAATATCGGACAGATGCGTCTTGATCACATGACTATAGAGATACTGTGTACCGATTTGTGTGATGTTTGGATAAAATCTGAAGGATTAATATCCAAAAATGTATTTGACATAAGTCGGCCTCCTGGTGGCGCTGTAAAAAGCAGATGTGAAAAATGCAGTGCAGATGTTTTTCCTTGGCCTCTAGGGAGTAGGCGTGCAAAGTTTCACGCAGATCGGTGCAGTTATAGTTAAAAATGCAAATCGGCCTGTTATAGCGCCACCATGAGGCTGATGTGAAAAGTTTTAAGTGCCATTTCTTCCTCGGCCTAGTGGGAATGTGCGTGTGCAATTTTATGCAAATGGCAAGCTGCGTTCATGATTTGAGGCAGTTTGTTCAAAACGGACCAATCCTGCAAACTTTGGATGGTAACCTTAGCCAATGAGGATGGAATATGAGAAATCGGACAGATCAGGGTTGATCACATGACTATAGAGATACTGTGTACCGATTTGCATGAGGTTTGGTTAAAAACTGTAGGAGTAATGGGAAAAAATGGGTTTTGCACAAATCGGCCTCCTGGTGGCGCTATAACAGGCCCATGTGAAAAATTTGAGGCAGAGGTTCTGAATTGGCATCCAGGGAGTGTGTGTGCACAGTTTCGCAGCGACCGGGCCTACGGTGCCGGAGATTTGGTGGTAACACACAGACAGGACGTTCGGACGGACGGACACACGGACGGACGGACAGGGGCGAAAACATACTCTCTCGCCATGCCTTTCGGCCTGGCGGAGACAATGACACTCTCATCACATCCAAACATGAAGTGAGTAAAATCCTCAACATATTCTTCACAACCATAACCTCAGATTTTGTTGAAAAACTACCCCCTCACTCTGGGTGCTATGGTGAAGAGTATGTTGACTCATTTTACGAAAAACAGGGTGTACGCAAAGATGATTTTAAACTCTCCCCTGTGAAAACAGAAGAGGTGTTTAAAAAATTGAGTGCTCTTCATCAACACAAAGCCACAGGCCTCGACAATATCCCCGCCAAATTTCTAAAAGACTCAGCCGCCTCCATTGCTCCAATCATTACCCACATAATAAACCTCTCCATCATACAGGGACGGGTCCCTAACGATTTCAAAAAAGCAAGGGTGACCCTTCTGTACAAAAAAGGAAACAAATTAGACCCTGGCAACTACCGCCCTATTTCTATTCTTAGCTCCATCTCGAAAGTCATGGAAAAAATTGTCTATGAACAGGTCGATAAGTATCTTGCCGAGAAAAATCTAATCTACAAATTCCAATCTGGTTTCAGAACAAACCACTCCACTGACACATGCCTTCTCTATTTGAACGACTCTATCAAACAAGATGTCGACAAGGGCAAATATTGCGGCATGGTCATGCTGGACCTCCAGAAGGCCTTTGACACCGTTAATCACCCAATTATGATCAATAAGCTCAAAGCAATAGAATTTGATGATACGTCAGTGAACTGGATGAGATCCTACCTAAAAGGGAGGGAGCAGGTGGTGGAAGTAAACGGCACCCAGTCCCCCCCCTCCCTGTGACTTGTGGTGTCCCACAAGGAAGTATAATAGGACCTTTACTGTTCCTGATATATGTGAATGATATGTCATCAGCCTGCGACTGCAAACTGTTCCTGTTCGCAGATGACTCGGCCCTGCTAGTCTCAGACAGGGACAGGCTGCAGGTTGAGGAAACTCTCAGCTCCGAACTCGACAAGATCTGCATCTGGCTCTCTGACAACAAACTTTCATTATACCTGGGTAAGACTGAATCCATCCTCTTTGGGTCTAGTCCTAACCTTAGTAAGGCAGAGAGTTTCACAATCAAAGTGGGTGATGATGTCATCAAAAGAAAGGATGAAATTACCTACCTGGGCTCCATCTTGGAGGCAAACCTCTCTGGCAACAAAAACGCAGAAAAAGTGATCAAAAATGTCAACCAAACAACACGCTATTTGTGAAGGATTGATCGTCTAGTCAGTAAGAATACTCTGAAGATTCTTGCAGGGGCCCTCATTCAAGGTCATTATGATTATGCATGCACTTCATGGTATCACAACACCTCCAAGGCCTTAAAAACAAGGCTCCAAACATCCCAAAACAAACTTGTAAGGCTACTTCTTGGCCTCAATCACAAAACCCATCTAACCCCTGCTCTTTTTGCTAGGATTGGATGGCTTAGGGTTGAGGACAGAGTACAGCAACTTGCTATGGGCCTGGTCTTCAAGATACACCACAACATTGGGATCCCCCTGTATTTGTCAAAATACTTCCATAAAGTCCATGATCATAACACCAGAGGCAGCTCCACAAATCATGTTCAACCCAGATTTGGCTCAACTAAGGGAATGAACTTTTATGAATGCTATTCATAAAAAATGTGGAATGCCCTACCAAAAGGAGTAAAGGAGTGTAAAACCCTACTCACTTTCAAAACTGCCCTAAAGATACACCTTCAGGAGGCTGCAATTTGAAAATGGCCCCTGTCCGAGTCTTAACCTAACCCCCCCCCCCTCCTTCATTTTCCTCTTTTGTATATATATATATATTTTTTTTTTCTCTCTCATTCCAGTAACCTGAAAGCTGATTGTATGACATTCTGTATAGTAGTGTGTATAACTGTCTGATATCAGTGCTTGCAATACTTTGCCACGCTTTCTCCCTGGATCTATTTATTGCGGTCGCGTTTCCTTTCTTGCTTAAATACATTTGACTTCCTTGTATGATTTCATGAGCTGCTGCAGTGCTGCTATTCAGCCACAGAGAAGAACGCTGCTCTGGTTTTGGACTCCGTGATTGGTCAAGTTCAAGGATTCTCGACTTTCATGGTCTTTTATAGAAATACGTGAATTCTGGCTTCATTATCCTGGCTCAACACAGCCTGGCTTGACAAGGCCTAGCTCGACGAAGTCGCTCCTTTTCAGCCTGGCTTGGCGTTCCAGGAACCGAATAAACCAGGCTATACGGACCCGACTTTGTCAAGCCTGGATTTGACTTAAATCCAGGCTTATTTAACTCACCTTTCGAGGAATAGGGCCCTGTTCTCTCTAAACTAAACTGCTCTGAACCCAGGATGGTGTTTCCTAATGAACTCTTCCCTGAATCTTTATTTCCCAAAAGTATACTAAGATGGCGGAGGGAGAGGGTCGCAAAACACGCCAGCTCCGACTTTCAAACGTTCACGGCTTAAACCTGAAGTCTACAAAACAACTGACGACAAAATCATTGTGGAGGATGAGTTACTACACTTTCTCTCTGCAAGGATCAAAACTTTGAGCCAAGATGAAATCGTACTGTTGGCTACGAATACGTTCGACACCGAGGGGATTGAGGCGTCTAAGAAAGTGTTGTTCGAGATGTGCCCTGCTACCACGCAGAGGAACATAGCCCACAAAGGGCTGCATAAAGACGTGAATAACATCAAACTGTGTCTCAAAGTGTTGAACGAATCTGGGGAGAATATACCTAGATTTGTATCACATTACTTGGAGGATTTACCGCCGGTGTCGTTTACCAGCATTGACACAACTTGTCTGCTACGGAGAATGGAGCAGCTATATGCGGAAGTGTGTTCTCTGAAACGTGTCACCCAGATCCAGACAGAGGTATGCGAGCATATGAATGACCGGGTGGCAGCATTAGAGCACCGTCCTGCTGAGCGAGTTGCGGGTCTTGTTGACCCGTGGCTGGAGCCTGCTACGCGGCAGTTGCGGAGCGAGGTATCCAGCTGTGGCATAACGCTTGGGACGAGTGCGACGGAGCCAGAGACGAATGGTTCGAGGACAACAGCGACCACGCCGGGGATGAGTGCGGCGAACCAGGCTGCGGCGAGAGCGGCATCATCACACAGTCCGGGCGGAGAGGTGGCGACGGCCTCGGGGACCGTGAAAAGGTCTATCGATCCTGAAATCCCATCCTTCAGCCTGGTTGTGAAAAAGGGCCGGGCCCCAGCAGTGGTCGGGGCTTGCCTCTGCTCTAAGGGGGTCGCGAAACGCTGGCAACAACAATGGACGGGCCAGGAGGCCAGGTGTTGCTCCCATCGTCGGCACCAGTGCTGTGAGTAGCATCAAAACGGTGCAGACCAAACTCGTGAGTGTGTTTGCTACCAAGTTCTGTCCTGAGTTGGATGCTGACACACTTTCTGTGTATCTTAAAGACAAGCTCAATCGTGAGGATACATGTCACAAGATTGTCATTGCTCATAGCAGATTTGGATCTTTTAAAGTGACTGCGGAATGTAAAGAGGTTGGGGAGATGTACGCCCCTGAGCTATGGCCAGAAGGAGCGCTCATTCGACGGTATTATGAACCGCGCAAGGCTGGGACTGTCGGGGCTGCAGTGAAGATCAACGTGCAAGCAAGTAATAATATGCAGAATGGGCTTACGGCCGATCAATGCGCCTAGTCTGCTATGCGTGTTGGTTTTTTTAACTGTCGGGGGCTGCGCCTTGGTAACAGTGCAGGAGACGTTGCCAGACGCGCACAAGTGGATAAACTGTTGCTATGCTGTGACATCTTGTGCCTGCAGGAAACGTTCCTACCTAAACAGGACTTGGGACAGTTGAACTGTTTTAATGACGAATTTCATGGTGTGGGGGAGTCAACAACTGACCTCACCTTGGGTATAGTGAGGGGAAGGATCCCTGGAGGGGTGGCCATTCTATGGCACAAAAAGCTTGACTCTATGATTAAGGTCATTAGACTTGACACAGATTGGTGTATAGCTGTGGAGTGTAGAGTAAACAACAAAGTGGTCACTATACTTAATGTTTATACACCATATGAAAGTCAACAGAATGAGGATGAATACCTGAACAGATTAGCTTTTATTAATTATTTTATTTTAGACAATCAAACTACCTGTGTCTATGTCATGGGTGACATGAATGCCGACCTCTCTGATAAGCACTCAATGTTTGCTAATCATATGATTAATTTCTGTGAGGATAATAACCTCATAATATCCAGTCAGGTGTTGTTGCCTGCAGAAAGTTACACCTATATAAGTGAAGCATGGCACACAACTTCTTGGCTCGACCACTGTATCAGTACTGCTGATGCTCATGCTATTGTAGAATCTATGGAGATTGTCTATGAGGTATCCATGTCAGACCATGTCCCTGTAGTGGTAGTGCTTGATGTGGACAGACTTCCTGAAATGACCAAAGAGGGTAATAGTGCCGTTAAAACAAAACTAGATTGGTCCAAACTCTCAAAAAATGATGTACTGACTTATTTTGGGAGAACTAATGATCTGTTCAGTGATGTATTGTTGCCTTATGATGCAATTTTATGTGCCGATGTAAACTGTAAAATAAAAAATCATAGCAAGGACCTCTGTGCTCTCTATGACTGTATAGTGGGGGCTATGTATGAGGCCAGCAGACCTCTTTTTCTGCAAAAGAATAGTATCAAAAAAGTAAAGCCGGGGTGGAACAAGCATGTGGCAGCCCATCACGCAGAAGCTAAGCAGGCCCATAAGGCGTGGGTCCTGGCTGGTCGCCCCAGACAGGGACCAGTCCTGGACCATAAAAAGAATACTAATACTCTTTTTAAATCAGCTGTGCACCATATCGGTAGGCACGAGGCTAAAATGAGAGCAGATTCTATGGCTGACAAGCTACTTGGCCATAATGTAAATGGGTTCTGGAAGGAGGTGAGAGCTCTAAGCAGAAATAATGCTATCTTACCTTGCAACATGGAGGGTGTCTCTGGGGAGAATAATATAGCAGAGCTCTGGAGGGAACACTACTCCCAGGCATTTAATTGTGTCAAAAGTGACCCATATGAATTGGACAACATTAATAGTAGTTCTGCCATTGGTTTCTCAGCTAATGAGGTTCGCAAAGCTATAGAACAGTTAAAAGATAATAAAGCTAGTGGCTCTGACAATATCACTGCTGAGCACCTTAAACATGCCAGTCCTAAGGTTGCGGTCCTTCTGGCTATCTGCCTTACTGGACTTATGACTCATGGGGTACTGCCAAATTCCATGTTGTCTGTCACCCTGGTGCCCGTGATTAAAGACAAAGCGGGCAAGGTGGGGAGCTTGGACAATTACAGACCTATAGCTCTCGCTAGTGTAATGTCCAAGGTCCTGGAAAGAGTCCTATTATATCGACTTTCTTCTTTTTTTAATACTACAGACAATCAGTATGGGTTTAAGGCAAAGCATGGTACTGATCTATGTATATATGCACTGAAAGAAGTCATTAAAAAATACAGAAGCCAGAATTCCTCTGTCTTAGTTGGTCTGGTTGATGCGTCACGTGCTTTTGACCGGGTCAACCATCAGAAACTGTTTTTAAAGCTAAAAGAAAGGGGAGTGCCTGATAGCATTACACGCATCTTGGCATACTGGTATGCTAACCAGAGCATGCAGGTCAGATGGGGTAGTGGGGTATCGGCTCCCTTTTCTGTCAGTAATGGGGTCCGGCAAGGGAGTTTACTCTCTCCAGCCCTGTTCAATTTATATATGAACGATCTCTCTGTCCAGTTAAATCACTGTAATACAGGTTGCAAGATCGGGGACACCCTAATTAACCACCTGTTGTATGCGGATGATCTGGTTATACTTTCTCCCAGCAGTGCTGGGTTTCAACAGCTGCTAAACATTTGTACAGAGTATGGTGTAACGTTTGATGTCAAATACAATGCAAAAAAAAGTGTGGTCATGGCATGCAGGACAAGGGAAGACAAAAACCTTTCCTTTCCATCCTTCTACCTTGCTGGGCAAGTGCTACCTGTGTGTAGCAAAGCTAAGTATTTGGGACATGTCATAACAGACCAGTTGACGGATGATGATGATCTGTATAGGCAGCGTCGAACACTTTATGCTCAAGCTAATATGCTGGGGAGGAAATTTAATTTCTGTTCTGTTGAGGTAAAGGCTAACCTCTTTAGAGCTTACTGTACTCCCTTATATACTGCCCCTCTATGGGTTAAGTTTAAGCAGGCTAGCTTGTATAAACTACAGGTTGCCTATAATGACTGCTTGCGGCTACTGATGAGAAAACCTAGGTGGAGCAGTGCTAGTGAGCTGTTCTGCAACCTGGGTATTAGCACTTTTCAAGCTCTTCGGAGAAATCTAATGTATAAATTTATGTGTCGGTTGAATGAGTCTCAGAACTCTATTATTGGATTATTGGTCAATCCCTGCCACAGTGATACTCGTTATCAGTCTCCTTTCTGGGAACACTGGTACGATTGCCTTATTTATAGCTGATGGTTTACGACTGTACTGTCTAATATTTTTGTACTTTTATATGTTTTTATGTGTCTTGTTCTTATTGGACCATGTGTCTGCTAAATAAAGTTGATTGATATAATTCTCATCTCTGAGGGTTTTTTACTGAGGCATGGAAATACAAGATGAATATTCATACATTATCTCAAATTAATTTAAAATGGTAAATATTCAGGACAAAATTATCATATCAATCATTGACTGGTTAACCTGAATGTGAGGCCATCTCTGCAGTTTTACTGTTCATCGTTTCTTCCTAAAAGAAAGATGATAAAAACAAATAGAAAGGACTGTAAACAAACATCCAAACCAGGGGTGTCAAACTCATTTTGGTGTCCGGGCTAAATTGGTCAAATGGTGACTTGAGGTGGGCAGACTGGGCACGCAGACACGGAGACACGCATGCACACTCATGGACATTCAGTTATACATCATTGTTTTTCAGTCTGTTGTCTCAGTCACTGCTATAACTACAGCATATCACTTTAAAAAATGTTATGAAGATTATATACAAATTAATTTTGAATTAATTAATTGCACGTCCCACTGGAAGGAGACCCCGGGGCAGACCAAGGACCAGATGGGGGGATTACATCTCCACACTGGCCTGGGAACGCCTCGGGATCTGTTGCCCCCGCGACCCGGCTCCGGATAAGCGTTTGAAGAATCGATGGATGGATTATAAAAAAATGATAAATATTTTCAGTAAATAGCTACAGTACACAACATTATTTTTTTTGAGGCCTACTATCAGCAATGCAACTCAGACAATGAACTCAGTTCAGTCGTTTTTATTGAACAATAACGAAAATTCAGAAAATGTCAATGAATCAAAATAATGACACTCAATGCTTTTTTTTTCGGTTTTAGAATAGAAAAGAAATAACCCTAACAGTAAAAGCTCAGGTCAAAACATCATTTTCTTTTTCTTTTTTTTTTTACAAAAAAATGATGTACCTGACATCTCTTTGCTTTAACTGACCTGTCAACATCAGGGACCAGGTTCTGAGCAGTAGTAACTTTCATAATGTAATAATTACTATAAAATCTCCATGTCTCTTCAGCTCTTTATAAACAAAAAATGCATATTTATTTTTTCTATTCTTTTGTCTTTGTTTTAGCCAAAATGTATCACTTGCACTACATTTTAAGTGACCTTTTTACTTTTGGAAAATAATATTGAAGAAACTGTTAACTGGTTAATGTGTGTACTGTCACTTTAAAAGCGCAATTTATACTTCATCGTACAACAGTGTCACGCACCAAACATGGCCGATCTCCAAGCTCACACCGCGTGTGTTCGCACCACGTTGTGAGCTTGTAGATCAGCCATTTTCGGCAACGATAGACTGAGAAGACAGCGCACATTGAATATGTCACACTAGGCGACACTAGTCATTCATTCGCGTTTTTAAGAGTTTCCTAAACAGATTATTATCATTTGGATCATTAAAATTGTCAACGGAGACAGAGGACGAGTGAAACTTTTGAGCGTTTCACTCGTAACGGGTAACGGCCGTTATTTCACTCCACCGCACATGTAAACACAACGACGCAACCACCCGTACAAATGGAACCAAATGGACCCTTACGGTCCCCTTAAAGAAGCGATGTTACGATGTATCCAATAGTGAGCCAATAAAATTCCTCGTCCTTGTTTCCCTGGGCAGCGCTGGTTAGTAGGGATCAATACACTTTTAGACTGACATGTTTGTGCCAGCGTGGATGATTAGATTTATTTCTTGATCTCCTCTTGTCTTGATTGTTTAGACATGACTTGGCCATTGTTCTCACAAAACAAGTTTGGCCACTATTAGACCTTCGCAGTCAGAGGCAAGGGGGGTTGGGGGGATAACGCCGTTTTTTGGTCTTTTTTTTCTCTCTCGTTTCTTTTCCATTAGAGCTAGTATGAAAAGGTGTTTTTTCAAATCACTTCGCGGGCCGCAATGGACCTTTCCGCTGGCCGCAAAATGCCCGCGGGCCGCGAGTTTGACAAGCCTGATCCAAACACATCCAAACACGTATGGCTAGAGTGAATATGGAGTGATTTTATAGATGTATATATCAGGCATTATACAAGTATCATATACTGTCTGTATCAGTGGTTCTATTTCATTTCAAGCTGCTCCATAACTCTGAGAGTGTTCAAATGGAACCAAATGGACCCGTACGGGTCCATTTGGTTCCATTTGAACACTCTGAGTTACAGACCTGTAAGGGCACATCCGCATGGAACCCTGAGGGTCCCTGGACCACACTTTGAGACCTATAGATGTAGAATTCCTTAACTGACCCCCCCCCCCCCCCCCCCATGCTGCTGCTGCAGCACGCATACACCACGACACACCACAGTCAAAGATAGCAAGCGGTCAGTGGTGGAAAAAGTCCTCAAATGTTTTACTTAAGGAAAAGTATCAATACTGCAATGTAGAAGTTACAAGTACAAGTCAGGAATTCAAAATTGTCTTGAGTCAAGTATTGGTATCAAAATGTACTTAAAGTACCAAAAGAAGAAGTACTAAAATGTTTGAAAATAATCTATGTGAGCTTGTAGATCGGCTATTTTTCAAATAACCTAAGTATAAAATAGGGCTAAAGTGGTTAATGCATGTTTTATAATGTAATAATTAATATCTGCAAAGTAACTAGTAACTAAAGTGTTCAAATAATTGTAGTGGAGTAAAAGTACAAAATTTGCCTTTGAGATGTAGTGGAGTAGAAGTAAAAGTAAATACACAATTAATCATACTCCAGTAAAGTAAAGTACCTCAAAATTGTGCTTAAGGCAGGGGTCTTCAACGTTTTCAGGTTTTCCAAGGACCCCCTAGATGAGAGAGAGATGAAGCAGGGACCCCCTCTATTTTGTATAAATTTGTGCTGCAGATTAAACCTTTTTTATTTACTTGGTCTGCTCTTTTTTCCCCTCTACACCTATACCTCTTTTGCCAAAAATAGCCGATCTACAAGCTCACAACGCCTCGCAGCGTGAGGCGTTGTGAGCTTGTAGATCTACTATTTTTGGCTAAAGTTCTCCTCAAAAAAGAGATGCTAGGGTTCAAGTGGTTAAGGTAAAAAAAGAAATTCTATCACTCAAAGATTTTGGCGGACCCCCTGTAGTAACTCTGAGGACCCCCTAGGGGTCCCTGACCCCCTGTTGAAGACCCCTGCTTCAAGGACTAGTCAGGCTGAATAGTGAGCAGAGTACTTAATGCACAGAAATATTAAATATTATACTTAAATATGATAGTTATCATGCAATGTAAAACTATTTAGCAAGTCTTCCTTTTAGTGGAAATGTGTACAAAAAGGTTGGCACCGATAGCTGCATAATCATACACGCGCACACACACACACACACACACACACACACACACACACACACACACACACACACTTTCTGTATTTGATCACCCAGGGCCGGGCTCGGGCTCACAGACCCCATTATATTAATAAGGTAAACCTTTAGCCTCCAATGACCCCAAACATGTTAGAAAGTGAAATAGCCCTTTAAGCTTCTCTTCACTCCACCAACAATGACCATTGTGCTCCGCCCAGTGGCGGCCCTCCCTATAAGCAAGGGGTGTTCAACAGGGGGTCCGGGACCCCTAGTGGGTCTTCAGAGTTACTACAAGGGGTCCGCCATATATTTGTGTGATGGGGAACATTAGCAAAAAATAGCAGATCTACAAGCTCACAACGCCTTGCAGTGCGACGCGTTGTGAGCTTGTAGATCTGCTTGTATAGCTAGGGTGATGTTTGGGGTCATTTTAACGTCTACTCAGGCTTTTGTGTTTCATCTCAGACATCAAGTGTCTTGAATCAGTATTTAGATATTTGATATTCATGTCATCTGACACGCCCCTTTCCTATACAAACCCGTTATAACCTAGCTCGGCCCCTGGCCCCATAAGTGCCGCAATTTTACAGCTCGAGCCCAGCCTGAAGCCTGACACCTTTTTATTTATTTATAATTATTATTAATGAATTAGATTTGAGCATGCTGTTTCACTGGTGCGCAGCAGCTGCACTCTCAGCTGCGCTCTGATAAAAGCAAACCCACAAGAAGCCAAGAACACAAACATCACTAAAAAGTACTTGAGTTGTAGTTTTATTAAACTATTAGGTAGCTAAGGTGCGTTCATGCATGTTTATTGGGATGGGGGTGCGCACGCGCGCTGCGCACGCGACTTTGTGGGCCGGTATAAATATGTCCCCCCCAACTGGGAATGGCTTCCTACGGCTATGCCAGAAGGAGAGACAGTGGTTTCAGTTATAATTATAAATATGTTTTGTTTATGTAAAGTTCATGTACACTCTGGGTTAAAAGATTCATTTCATTATGAATAAATAGTACTAAAAGTTACAATAAATATATTAAAAAGGTTTAAATATAGTACAAGATTTAAGGTCAAAATGCTGTGCCCGTTGCTTAGAGGGTTTACGGTAAATTGGGCAGAGAGTCACATGGTCAGAGTGAAGCTGTCAATCAAGTCAGAAGCAAGCTGAGTTGATCCTGAGAGGTCACGTTTAACCCCTTAAAGGGTTAGTTCAGATTTTTTGAGTATTTGCTGTAGGAAATACTTACCATTAATGTAGTGGTTGCAAAGGTATTAATTGATTAAGTTATGGTCCGTTTCTGATAAATATGAAGTAGTTCCGGTAGATTAGTAGATTTGGTGGGGTCCACTCATTAAAAATAAATTAATTAAAAAAACTAGCGTCATTTGTATTGTTGACCTATTTCTACCATATAGAGCAGGTTTCGTTCAATTTCGACCCCTCTGTAACATGGTACTATTTTTTTTGTCATATATTTTGTGCGTGAGTAGGCTGCCGCGGCGCAGTGATTCTGGACACAAACATTAGTACCATGTGAACTACTTCATATTTATCAGAAACGGACCATAACTCTGACCACGGGACTCGGGCAATCAATTAATACCTTTGCAACCACTACATTAATGGTAAGTATTTCCTACAGAAAATACAAAAAAATCTGAACTAACCCTTTAAGACCTGAAGCCCATTCTACAAATGTCTTCTAAATCCCAACAGTTTTCTGAAAAACATATGTTTCTATATCAGTGGTGCTCAAACCTTTTCATATCAAGGACCCCAAAAATTAGGCCGCCGACCCCCATCTCAAAATATGTTGTTCCAGGGACCCCCAGAAGCACAGATTTGAGTTAATGTTTGCTATAAAAGAATATAAACATACAAAGATTTGCACAGATTTTCAAAAATAGCAGATCTACAAGCTTATAGCGCGGCACTCGGTGCCACGCTATGAGCTTGTATATCTGCTATTTTTGAATAGCCAAAGTGTAAAATAATGCTTTTTAGCTCAAATGAAAAAGTGACACAGACGCGTTCCAGGTCTTAATGCGTTTAAGACAGAGAGAGAGATAATAATAATATTGCCAAAGTTCTGCACAAGGTTCAAGAGGCGCACACGGTAAATGCTTATTGTATTATGTGCCTTTAATTGATCTGTGATGTATTGTTGTGTGCGTTGTAATTTACAAACTTAAACTTTGTTTGGAAGACTTCATTGTAAAATGTCACTAATTGGATGCACCTGTGTGGCCTCACTAATCAGAGGACTCTGTTTCATAATGATTATGGACTCAACTGAACAAATGTATGTTTATTTCTTTTATAGTTTTCACGGTGTCTTGTATGGTGTCTGTTTGGAGGAGTTTGGAGTGTTTTGATGGAATAAATACCAGAAAAGACATCTGTATGAGGCGTGGACATTTGTTGAACATGGGGCAGCTACAGACAATCTTTAGAAAATAGCCGATCTATAGGCTCACAGTGTGATCCTGTAGATCACATTCTCAAATGGCCGAAATGTATATAGGGCTGAAGTGGTTAGTGTATGTTTTGTAATAATAATCAAAATCTACAAAGTAACTAGTAACTAAAGTGTTCAAATAATTGTAGTGTATCTGTAGCCTGCAGGGCTCTAGAGTAGAGGTATGCTGTTCTCACACACACACACACACACACACACACACACACACACACACACACACACACACACACACACACACACACACACACACACACACACACACACACACAGTCACACACACACACACACACACACACACACACACACACACACACACACACACACACACACACACACAGGGAGGGGGAGAGGAGTAGAAAGGGATGAGAGGAGAGGGGGGTGGGAGGAACGCGCACCAGCTTCTGCCACCAGGTCGTAGTATTGGGCTCATTTAAAACAGCCTTAAAAACTCATTTTTGTTTTGTTTGTACATATAGTGTTAATTTCTCTGTATTTTTGTTTTAATATTTGAACTTTTTGGTTGCTAATTTATGTGAACTGAATACCAAGGTCCCCAATGGGAACAAGACCGCAAGGACTTTTTTGGACGGACCTTTTAGACAAAGTATTATAAATGTAATTGTGCTGTTTAAATTGTTTGCCTAATAAATTATTAAATCAAATCAGTAACTTGGCGACGCCCCCTTAACCATTAGGTTTAAGGTTAAGGTTAGGTTAAGGTTAAGGTTAAGTTTGTGTCGCCCCCAGCAAAGCGGACCACTCTGCCCGTTTGGTGAGAACAGACTAACAGCCCCTAATATTAAGGTAGGAAGTAGTTGGCCAAAAAACTGTTACAACGTCGGAGGCGTGCCGTTTCTGGCGGACTTGAGCAACGAGAGGCACCGCCGAGCGAGACGTTAGGTGAACGTTGCGAAGTCCGGCAGAACCGACTCTCCCTTCAAGTTATGTACCGATAGGGACAGAATTGTAAATTATGCCTGCACCGAGCATTATTTCCCACCACTAAGGGCGAAGCAGTTCCGTGAGAGTCACAGAAGGGGGCGTGTTACTATGAGCCAGTGTAGCTAAATGTGAGCCATCCGGCTTTTAAAAGTAAAGTTGGCAGAGAATCATTTACTTACATAGGAGCCACACAGTGGAATGACCTCGAAAACAGTGTCAAACTGACAACCAATCTGAGGACTTTTAAGCAGAAAACTAAATCATGTCTATTAGAAAAGGTTCCCCTATAGAGGGTCTTTAGACTAGGAAAGATAAGGTAGCACTTGTTTGTATATATGTCTTTTCAAATAAATCAAATCAAACTACGACCCGGTGGTAAAATAGGACTTGTGGGAGGAACAGAGTACATTAAAGCTGTTCACACACATGTGAACAAGGTGTGTGTGTGTGTGTGTGTGTGTGTGTGTGTGTGTGTGTGTGTGTGTGTGTGTGTGTGTGTGTGTGTGTGTGTGTGTGTGTGTGTGTGTGTGTGTGTGTGTATGTGTCAAATGATCATTAGCCTCCCTCAACCACAGTCAGCTAACATGCAATATCACTAAATAAAACAGACATGCATCACACTTGCTCAAGGACACTTCAATCAGTCATATTTGCTGTCCAGGCCTGGAGTCAAACCTGGGACAACTGGATACTCCTGCTCCCCAAGTGGGCTCTCTAACCATTCAGCCCCAAATAAGTAGTCAAAAATCACTCAACTCCCCAAATTCACTCACAGTTTTCAGCGATACACGACCCAAGTTAAATATAATTATAAATCCAGTTCCAAAGACTTACCTGTGTTGTGTTGCTGTGCTCTAAGAAGACGTCTGAAGTGCCTCAGAGTAGGAATGGAACTGTCTTCATGGCTCTCACAGTGCTTGACACACAACCTGTCCATAGAAGGAAACACATAGTCAGTTGAGGATGCTAGAGATTGACCAACATATGGCCTCCATGTTTTTTATCTGCTGTAGTTATTAACCTGAACTGGAAAGCAAACTACAAAATAAGCCTGGGGTGTTGTACCCCTTTCTTTTCCTCTCCTCTCCTCTCCTCTCCTCTCCTCTCCTCTCCTCTCCTCTCCTCTCCTCTCGTCCCCTCTCGTCCCGTCCCCTCCCCTCCCCTCCTAACCCCAGCTGTAACATTTAAGTAATGAACACATTCTTGCATTACTAATTAGAGTGTGTGTGTGTGTGTGTGTGTGTGTGTGTGTGTGTGTGTGTGTGTGTGTGTGTGTGTGTGTGTGTGTGTGTGTGTGTGTGTGTGTGTGTGTGTGTGTGTGTGTGTGTGTGTGTGTGTGTGTGTGTGTGTGTGTGAGAGAGACAAGCAGTGTTAATTTTGACAGCAAATTTGTATCTAGTTGTTGTCCTATTTAGCCTGAACAGAAAGACTAATGTTGCTACATCAGTGGTTCTCAAACTGTCAAGGACCCCCAATATATATTTGGGTAGTGGACCCCCATCTCATTTTTTTTGTTCCAGGGACCCCCAGAAGCAAATATATATATATATATATATATATATATATATATATATATATATATATATATATATATATATATATATATATATATATATATATATATATATATATATATATATATATATATAATGGGTTAAATAAATATCATAATAATTATATCCTTAGTTAACTATTTCTACAGTTATTTAGTGGATTAAAGGGCAAGACCACTTTAGTAGAGGTTTGGGTCGTGTAGATACCCTGCCGTAATGTAACTCCAAGGTGGACAAGAAATCAAAAATAATTGCTCCAGTGATTAGAAATTGATAATTAAAAATATGCTCCTCATTGATTTACATTGTACGGTGAAACAGATCTCATAGTCCACTCTTTTAGCACGTAAACAAACAAAGATGATTCAGACAATATAGAACATCACCAAACCCACTACTGTTTGTTTTTTTAATACAAATGTTAACTTCCTGTTGATTTTGCCATTTTTTTAGGAAGAAAACCCCGACTGAATCCATGGATCCGGATCCGGATCTTCAAATAGTAAAATCAACAGTAAGTCGATACTGGGTTTGGTGATGTTCTATATTGTCTGATTCAGCTTTGCTTGTGTTTGTTTATATGCTAAAAGAGTGAGTTTGAGAGCTGTTTCACCGTACAATGTAAGTCAATGAGGAGCATATTTAGAATGATCAATTTCTAATCAATGGAGTAATTATTTTAGATTTCTTGTCCACCTTTGGAGTTCCATCATGGCAAGGTAACTACACAACCCTAACCTCTACCAGAGTGGTCTTGTCCTTTAAGTGTAAAAGGTTTAGTTAAAGTGTAACACATTGTTTTAAATGATTCTAAAACGAAACGTGCATCATTATTTATAGTAACCTACTTATTTGTATCAATCTGAGGACAGTGAAACTTTACACTCTTTCAGCGTCTCAATCAATCTTTTAATTTATCAAGTAAGAAAAGTAACTACTCTAATCAGTACATTTATTTAGCTTGTATTTCAAGTTTAGCGTAAATAAAGCAGATCTTTAACCCAGTAGAACAAAGACAAGTCATTCTGACTTTCATTCAAACATGATCGTAAACACACAAGCTAAAGGTATTTTATCATGTAAGCCAGTTTGTTTACACTTGAACCGGCTAAAATTGGACAAAAACTAAATGGAATTTCATTCAAGAGTATATGATTAAAACCATATTAAAGGAGTAGTTCACCCCCAAAAAAATCGTATTTTCTATCAATTACACACCCCATGAAGCATTGAATTCATGGAGATTTTTTTGTTTGTGTCGCATTCCTAAGCCAATAATTTAATGGCAGAGTGTATTCCAATAGGAGACTCAAAGTGTCTCCTTTGAGTCTCCTACCGGAGACATTAGCATCTTTCCACCGGTCATGAAATTATTGGCTCAGGAATGCGACAAAAACTAAAAATCTCCATGAATTTTGGGTGAACTACTCCTTTAAGCTACTATCACTGCTTGTCACACACACACACACACACACACACACACACACACACACACACACACACACACACACACACACACACACACACACACACACACACACACACACACACACACACACACCCACACACACACACACACACACACACACACACACACACACACACGTAGTAATAGATCTATTACCGGGTATCAAGGGTTAATTACCGGTTGGGTTTGTGGGTGCAGTCAGTCTGAAGAGGGTTGTAGGTCCAGGATGCTGTAGGATGGTCTAGGATGGTCTCTCAAAAGGGACACAGTAGCTGTCAATACAATACAACATATACTCACTGAGATTGTGATTGGTTTAAAACAACAGTGAGGTGTGGTCAAAGCAGTCAGGTATCACATGATGCAGATATAACCTGTTTAACAGGTCAAAAAAAATACCAAAATGTTAGTGTGGACGGCAGCCTGCGGAGCCTCTGGCAACTCCCAGGGTCCTACACTCCCAGGGTTCTAAGCGGCTGTGCAGTTTGGATAAATAGGGAGGGCTGATACATTAATGTGTGCATATCATTATGCCAAAGACAACACACACACACACACACACACTCACACACACACACACACACACACACACACACACACACACACACACACACACACACACACACACACACACACACACACACACACACTGTGTGCTCACTTTACTTATAAGTATTAGTTGTAGTGTCGGCTACAGCTAATAATATGATTTTAAAGGATCTACACCATGAATTTAAAAAATATATTTGATATTTAATATCATATGGTGTATGTCCCTCAAACCTTTTTCAAAAGGTTTGAGCCTAAATCATCACTCAGATATACTTATCCCAAGTCAATTGTCTCTGGCTTATACAGCACTTTCAGCTGCAATACCAAAACGTCCTCTTGGGCAGGGGGGGGGGGCTACTGAGCAATTCTGTCTGTTAATACAAAAAATTATTAAAAAAAAAAAAAAAAAAGGAAAAATTCTGCATAAAAAGAAGCATTTAAGAAAAATACAAAATCGGAAAAAAAAAACACTTTTTTGAACAATTCCACCAAGTATTTGTTCGTAGACCCCCACTTAGGGGGGGTAGAAAAAGTTTCGGAGCGATTCGGGCACTTTTCATTTAACATTGGGTTTGCCATCATTGATGTTTGTGACGTCAGAATCATTGCCATTCTGAGATCGCCTGTTCAGACACGCCCATTCTGGAAATCCATGAAATGAGAAGGAATGACTGAATTAAAAAAAAAAACATTTTTTTGGGTACAAGAGACACTGGGGACCCCAAAAAATACAAAAAAACTAGAAAAAATTGATTTTCATGGTGTAGACCCTTTAAGTTAAAGAGGATTTTATGGTTTCATTATTTAGCTTTTTATCAGGAGTTTGATGCCTTTTCTGCTCTTATTATTAAACTGCAGATGTGACTCTTCTTTTTACTGTCAACTACTTTTAACCCATTAAAACCAGGAAAGCATCTGTCATTTTAGATTTGATTGTTGGATACTCAAAAACAGCAGATGTACAAGCTCACAGTGCGAAATTAAGTGACACACTGTGAGCTTGTATATCTGCTATTTTTGAATATTGTTGAAAGGGTGAGGACTAGTGATTTAGAAGGTATTTGTGGAATGGCCCTCAGGTCATAAAGGGTTAAGGTGTGAGCGTAAAGAGTAAAGACTAAACTAAGTCGAAAAAGTGACATCATCGTTTGGCAGGGTAGACTAGATCAGTGGCTTCAGTTTCAGCTTTACCCAGCTGATACCTGCTCAGATGCAGCATGAACACAGAGGGGGGGGGTCTTATGGGTTAAGTGTCTTGCTCATTGACACTTTGACATACAGGGGGGGGGGGGGGTAGGGGGGGGGGGGCTTCTTACCAGAACACCTCTCTATCCTCTAAGCAAGGGTAAGAACCCTACACTGCCACCAATGAGTGGGTCGGCGTTAGCTTTGCCACTGTTGATGTGGGAAGTGAGGACGATGGCGTCAACAGGGGGTCCGGGACCCCTAGGGGGTCCTCAGAGTTACTACAGGGGGGCCGCCAAATCCCTGCTTCATCTCTCTCTCAGCTAAGGGGTCCCTGCTTGTGTGGTTAAAATGCTTTCCCGGTAGTAAAGGGTTAATAATATAAGGTGAGCTGCCTGACATTTAAAAACAGGTTCTCTGTGTTTTCTGAGGCTGAAATGATAGGAATTCATTTAAAACAGCGTGTGTGTGTGTGTGTGTGTGTGTGTGTGTGTGTGTGTGTGTGTGTGTGTGTGTGTGTGTGTGTGTGTGTGTGTGTGTGTGTGTGTGTGTGTGTGTGTGTGTGTGTGTGTGTGTACCTGTACGGTGGGTGGGGATTAGGGTTAGTCACTCGGCCGCGTTGAGAACCTTCAGGCCGTTGTAGTACAGATCGGACAGCTGGCCCTGGAAGGGTCGGCCGCGGTCACTGCCCCCCCGATGCTGACCGTGGCCTGGGTGTTGAAGATGGTCAGCTGACGGCCTGCGGAGAATAGTTTATTTTATAATGTAGTCATTTATAACGCTCTTTATCCAGAGTGACTTACAGTAAACAAGGTAAACACATACATAGAATACAGAGACAGTGTAGTGTCTCAGTAAACTATAGGATCATAGAATACAGAGAGACAGTGTAGTGTCTCAGTAAACTATAGGATCATAGAATACAGAGAGACAGTGTAGTGTCTCAGTAAACTATAGGATCATAGAATACAGAGACAGTGTAGTGTCTCAGTAAACTATAGGATCATAGAATACAGAGACAGTGTAGTGTCTCAGTAAACTATAGGATCATAGAATACAGAGAGACAGTGTAGTGTCTCAGTAAACTATAGGATCATAGAATACAGAGACAGTGTAGTGTCTCAGTAAACTATAGGATCATAGAATACAGAGACAGTGTAGTGTCTCAGTAAACTATAGGATCATAGAATACAGAGACAGTGTAGTGTCTCAGTAAACTATAGGATCATAGAATACAGAGAGACAGTTTAATGTCTCAGTAAACTATAGGATCATAGAATACAGAGAGACAGTGTCTTAGTAAACTATAGGTTCATATAATACAGAGAGACAGTGTAGTGTCTCAGTAAACTAGGATTGTAAACTATAGCATCTGTCTAAACAATATAATATCAACATAATATCATTATATACATTGAAACTATAGAAACTATAGGATAGCAGGTCAACAAATGAACCTGGCATCTGTCTAAATAACATGCTATCTAAATGACATTTTAACCTTTGCATAAGAATGTATGGCTGTCAAGACAGGGTCAAGACGGGGTCAAGACCAGGTCAAGAGTAGGTCAAGAGTAGGTCAAGTGCTGCGGGCTGAGGTGGCTTAAATGTTGTCACCTACCTGAAAATGTACTATATTCTGTTTACTAAAGAGCTGGAGAGACCCATGTGACCGAACAAACGCTCTGTAGCAATGATTACTATCACAATATAGTACTTTAACCCTTTTAACAAAAAAAATAAAATACCAAATAATATCACCTACCCTACCTTTAAGTCCCAAAGCAGTTATGCTATATCTACTGCATGTGATGTCAGAGGATGTTTAGACCAGTGGATTGATATCTAGTCATATCAACACTGCGTCTCAAAATGGTAAATGGTGCATTTATATAGCGCTTTTATCCAAAGCGCTTTACATACTGTAGATTGTCTATTACATTCACACATTCACACACACATTCATACCGATGACGGAGGAAACCATGCAAGGCACCAACCTGCTCATCAGGAGCAATGAGGGGTTCAGTGTCTTGCTTAAGGACAAATCTACACTAACTCTGGGGGAGCCCCCCAGCCCGGGATCGAACTAGGAACCTTACGGTTTCCAGTTCACTCTACCCGGCCACTCTACCCCTGAGCCACTAGTTAGTCCCCTGAGCCACCATTAGTCTGCACCTTAGTGGAGACTATTCTTCCTGGGGTCCAGGCATTTCACAATACAAATCATAAAATGCAGTACAACATAATCAATGTTAGTGAACAAAAACACAAACTTAGAGAACAGCATTTATATTAACAATAACAATTTAAATTAAAAAACAAAACAAAACAGGTTTGTCTGTCTGAAAATACCAAAAATAATAACCTAATCTAATCAATCCTTTTTGATTATTGCTTCCTTAAGTTTCTTTTTGAAACCAAATGTATTTCTTGTTAGAGTCAAATATGGGGGGAGCACCGTCCAGTATGCCATGGCTCTGTACATTACTGTTATCTTAAGTGCATTGATTCTGGGCAGAGGTAAAGTAAAGTGACCACTTGATGCCTGTCTAGTATTATAACCTTGTCTTTCATTTGCAGGTAATAGCTGTAAAAACAAACTAAATGGTTTCTGTGAGGAATACACATTCTTTAAAAACAGAATAAGGCTGCATGCCAGTCTTTCATCCACCCTCCTCCATGACAGCCTGGCATGCATAGCATCCACACTACTCCTAACAGAGCAGTGAAGTGCTAGTCTTGCCGCTCTGTTCTGAGCAAGCTGAAGTTTACCAAGTTCTTGCTTTGATGCACTAGACCAGATAACAGGACAGTAGCCCAGATTTGACAGAACAAGAGATTGTATGACTAGTCTAATTGTTGTGTTAGTTAGTTGTTGTGTTTGTTAGTGTGTGTGTGTGTGTGTGTGTGTGTGTGTGTGTGTGTGTGTGTGTGTGTGTGTGTGTGTGTGTGTGTGTGTGTGTGTGTGTGTGTGTGTGTGTGTGTGTGTGTGTGTGTGTGTGCGGTATCTCTAGATCTATGCCTTTTAATGAATTCATTAACATAAAGTGAGCTGCCTGTCAACGACCTGACATTTAAACAGTGGTGGAAAGTAACTAAGTACATTTACTTAAGTACTGTACTGACATACAATTTTGTGCGACGCATTGTGAGCTCGTAGATCTGCTATATTGTGAGCTTGTAGATATGCTATATTGTGAGCTTGTAGATCTGCTTTATGAAGACATATATACATTTGAGAACTTGAAATGGGACATTCTGCATAATGAGTACTTTTACTTTTGGTACTTTAAGTACATTGAGTGACTGAGACAAACCCTCAGGGTGTGGGCGTGGTCTGGTATTGTGGTCCGGCCCCTAAGTGCATCTGCATGGTCACCAAGGCTGAAGGTCAAAGGCTGCGGGCTGAGCTGGAGTCTATTCACCTGTTTCCTAGGCTGTGTGTTTTCCACTTCCTGTCGATTTCATTGGATATCATTGGTCATCTGACCAGTTTCATTGGATTTCATTGGATCAAATCGACAGGAAGTGGAAAACACACAGCCTAGGAAACAGGTGAATAGCCAAATTCCAATACCGAAAATCTCGGCGACTCGCTCACTCCCACTCGGTCACTCCGACTTCGAACCGGAAGTAGTCGGGTTCCAATTGTTCATTTGCTTCTTGGAGGAGTGGAGTCGAGTGGAAGAGGCTGAATTATAGAGCTTCAGCTGATAAAGTAACTGAAAAGACCGCAACAAGCCACTGGCTTTATTGTTTTGTATAAAGCTTAATACAATTATATACATTGTAATATATTGTGCACACTTAGTAGTTGTGCACAGTAGATAGTTCATTTCTCTCAGTGCATGCCTCAATGCAGTGCACGGACTAAATGACTGTGACAAAGATGATGTTTAAAATAATGTATTGTATTTATATGTGGACTGAATATAGGGTGACCAAATTCTAAATTCGCGAAAAGAGGACACTTCATCCTATTTAACTATAGCCGTACTCATTCAATTCTGAACCGATTCTTAAAATTTAAAATTCTCTATTAGCTGTGAAGGGTCTTCTTTCATGATTTATTTTGCCATCAAACAATATCAAGCAAAAAGGAAAACATTGTCGGGTCTCTGAATCGGGTTGAATTGGAAGAACCGTCGTCCTAAAAGACCCTCGCCCCGGGTCTAATCCGGCGGCCTCGGCCTGGAAAAAAAATGGGGCAGTGTGTTTTAGGACGAGCGTTCCGTTTTCCACCCGTCCCGTAGAAACCTCCGGCTCGTCTGAGTTTTTTTTTTTTTTTCTTCGTCAAAGAAGTGGGGGGGATATCACCCAAACTCTCAAAACCCCGGACATTTGAAGGATTTTATAAAAAGCCATACAATGTACCAATAACACCTCCCGCTCTGATCTCTTATCTAATGCACCAAAAACTAAAAATTCAAGTCGGGCTTGTTTCTGTACTGAATATAACCACTGTGCTTCACAAATCAAAAAGATACTCAACAGACACTGGCATGAGCTCCAAACAGAGCCATATGTCAAAGACCTCTGCAAATCCCCACCCCTTGTTGCATTTAGGAGAGCACCCACAATCAAAGGTACAGTCATGTACAAAAATATGGTTCAAAAGAAGACCACATGGCTGACAACAACTGGAATGTATAGATGTGGTAACTGTGCCTGTTGCAACAACACAACAGACAAGAAATCATTCAATCATCCCCACACAGGAAGGAAGATTCCTATCCGTGAATGTATCAACTGCAAATCGACACACGTGATTTACATGCTGTTATGTCCCTGTGGTCTAGCATACGTAGGACAAACTACACGACCCCTCAAACAAAGAATATCAGAGCACAAAACTGCAATCCGTACAGGAAATATGGATTATGCAATTGCAAAACATTACGCTGAAGCAAATCATGGTTCCCCCTCTTCATAAAAATTCTGTGGGATTGAGAAAATTGTGATGCCTATCAGAGGAGGTGATATTCTAAAGAAACTGTCCCAGAGAGAAATGCAGTGGATATACACACTCAACACTATGACACCCAATGGACTTCATGACGATTAGAGCTTAAAATGCTTTTTGGGTTAAGTCTATCTTTGATGCCCCTTCACTGTGTATTGGATGTGTTACTTTGTTACTTTATGATATATGTCTCAAATGACCTGTAATTGCCTGTGTCCTTGCATACTAGTGATTGGACCTTGGTGATTTACTTGATATTTCAGCTGTTGGTGACTTTATACCTTTTGTATAAAGTGAGTTGAATCTATGTGATATGAATGCTCTGAGGAAGGCTCAAAGCCAAAACGCGTAAACGTTCATTTTATTGGTGTGCCAATAAAAAAAAGTGGAAATGTGAGTCATTTGTCCTCCATTTAATTACATTTTTTGGATGTGCTACCCTTTTGGATTTTTTTTATTCCTTTTTTTGATAAGTTATAATACACCAATTTAATCACACACTGGATGTGTGTGTGTGTGTGTGTGTGTGTGTGTGTGTGTGTGTGTGTGTGTGTGTGTGTGTGTGTGTGTGTGTGTGTGTGTCAAACAATGGCAGTAGGACATAGTGAACGGTTGTCTCTTAATAATTGTTTATTTGTACTGTTGACTTAAGCAATATTACACGAGAGGGTGTGCTTTACCGTCATTATTGGCACGCCAGTGATGCGGTCAGGAACGAGGCGAAGCCGAGTTCCGCGGGCATCACTGAAGTGCCCATAATGTAGGTAAAGCACACCCTCGAGTGTAATATTGCGATTATACAACAGTTACCAACAAAACACATCCAAATGTATTCATATTGTGGGGCAATTCATAATAAAAATGTTTCGCTATTATCCGTTTCCCTGTAAAGAGAAGACTTTATTTGACTGAGACATTCAATAGTCCCTAGCAGCGCTTTGAGGCACCGTCTCATCAACAAAGCTGAGCTATCAATGCTTGCGCAGTGGAATGAATTCCAGTAGGCTATATGCTCCGTCGTACGACCGTGTCACTTGGCCAAAATAACTGATCTACAAGCTGACAACGCGTTGCGATGGCGTCGCGTTGTGAACTTGTAGATTGGCTATTTTCGCCGTGCGATACCTGGCGACACGTTGTGAACTTATAGATCGGCTATTTTCGCTATGCTGTTTGTTTTCGTCAGTTTGTTTTCCTACCGTGGGACAGCGTGACGTCACAGCACAGCTGTGCCACATATGGTCTAATCAGGTGCGGACTGCAGTGCGGAGTGATTTATTAATGTGATTAGGCCCGTGCTATCATGCTGTTTTGAAGCACGGCTAGATAGCTATTTCAACAAATCAGATTGCTTGGTCGAAACTACCTGTTGTATAATTTCTTGTATCTATGTGGCATGAATAATTATTTCTCTGTATTATTGTTATTATATGATTAGGACATCAGAGGCACTTTTTGTACTGTACCCTTAAGGTCACGTGACGTTTTGATCATCACATACTGGTTTCTGATTGGACGTCTGTACCTGTCTGAGATGTATTTAGTGATGAGGTCAGCCTGTCTGAATCACACCTGATTTAAACGACCCAAACGTTGTTTTGTCATCAATACATATTGTGTTGAAACGTGGCAGTGTGCGGTATCTCTCTAAATCTATGCCTTATAATGAAGTCATTAACATAAAGTGAGCTGCCTGTCAAAGACCTGACATTTAAAAACAGGTTGACTGTGTTTTCTGGAGCTGAAATGATAGGAATTCATTTAAAACAGCATGTGTGTGTGTGTGTGTGTGTGTGTGTGTGTGTGTGTGTGTGTGTGTGTGTGTGTGTGTGTGTGTGTGTGTGTGTGTGTGTGTGTGTGTGTGTGTGTGCGCGCGGTGGGTGTACAGTGGGTGGGGAGCAGTGGTGGAAAGTAACTAAGTACATTTACTTAAGTACTGTACTGAAATACAATATTTTGCGACGCATTATGAGTTTGTAGATCTGCTATATTGTGAGCTTGTAGATCTGCTAAATGAAGAAATGTATACATTTGAAATGGGACATTCTGCATAATGAGTACTTTTACTTTTGGTACTTTAAGTACATTGAGTGAGTGAGACAAACCCTCAGGGTGTGGGCGTGGTCTGGTATTGTGGTCCGGCCCCTAAGTGCATCTGCATGGTCACCAAGGCTGAAGGTCAAAGGTTGCGGGCTGAGCTGGAGTCTATGGAGTCTACAGTATGTTCTCTGGGGCTGAAATGCCAGGAATGAGGCCAGTGGTGTAAAGTAACTAAGTACATTTACTCGAGTACAATTTTGAAGTACAATTTAGCCGATCTACAAGCTCACAACGCGCCGCATCTGGACGCGTTGTGAGCTTGTAGATCAGCTATTTTCAAACATTTTAGTGATTTTACTGTTGGTACTTTAAGTACATTTTGATACCAATACTTTTGTACTTTTACTCAAGTAAATTTTGAATTCCGGACTTTTACTTGCAACTTAAAGTATTTCTACAATGCAGTTGATGGATACTTTTACTTAAGTAAGAAATGTGAGTACTCTTTCCACCACTGGTGAGAGCAGAGCCACCATGAGCCTCAGGGCTGTGCATAGAGTGTTAGAGCCACAGAGGCTGAATGGAATGTCCTTTTGGACATTTATAGACGGGGAAAAAGTAGATCTACAAGCTCAACCACAAGGTTCGTCATTCCATTCCAGGCACAGCATCCTGGTCATATGGCAGAATAAATTACACTTAAAACATTACATCATACCTATAGAGCAAATAAAGCAATTGCACTTTCCCGCTAAAAACTAAAAACTATGCATTAACAACAACAGTTATTTACCATGAACACTGGGAAAGCATCTGTTATTTTACATTTTAACCATATTTTATGTACAGCAGCTCTAAGCCAGGGGTGATGCAACTTTGACGATGGAGAGGACCACTATATTTACACACTCACTCCAGAGGGACACACTGCATTACATACTGTATTATATACTGTCGGGCCATTCTACGTCACACAAAAGTAGCAAAAATAGCAGATCTACAAAACGCGTCGCAGCACGGCGCGTTTTGAGCTTGTAGATCTGCTATTTTTGCCATTTTTGAATTGGAATTCGGATTTCTTTTTTGCCATTTTTTTATTGGAATCCTGAAAAGTTTACATTTTATTTCATTTCAAATGCATTTAGTTATACTTATGTTAACTTTATGAACTTAAATACAAATACATTGGACATACAAAATAATTTTGATACTAGTCATTAAGCTACTACTAATATAGTAATTACAGCGGGTCATGTTTGCATTTTTGGAATTGTAACAGCTGAAATTGATAAGATATCAGTATAGGGACCGGGCGTAGCGACGTCACCGTGGCGTCACAGTGGTAACCCCGTCCACTTTGTCCACCATTTTCGTTGGGTAGATTGACGCGCTGCCACAACACTGCACTAGTCCTATGCTTGTTGCACCATGGAGATCAGATGTCGGAGATATCAAAGAAACGTTGTATGGCTTGGGTGTCAGCTGACGAAATAACATAACCTTCAACGACATTCCCAAACAGACAGCACACAATAAAAAATATAAACAGTGTGCTGATCAGATCACAGAGCAGAGCCCTGGCTAAGTGGCTAGCGGCTAAGCTAGCAGTTTGGATGGGAAGTTTGTGGCCGTATTAGCTAAATCTGGCATTAAAAAAAAAAAGTCTATCGAATATCTTAAATACAATGAGATTGAGCTAAAAGCTAAATTGTGTTTCTCTATGTGTCCAGTCTGAGAAACATTGTCTAACGTGGGTGGCTCACAGTCACGGTGGCTGAGTGAACAGCCAGGGACTCTTGTCTGTCTGTCAGCAAGTGTTCAGACGTCGGAGATATCAAATAAATGTACAGTAGTATGGCTTGGGTGTCAGCTGACGAAATAACATAACCTTCAACAACATTCCCAAACACATTTAATCTCAAAGAACGAGCTTGACAGCACACAATCAAACATATAAACATCTGTTGGAGGTGAGGCGAGCATCAGCGTTGCCATGTCAGCTAATTATAAGCGACTTTGGGCTTCTTTTTCTGTAAACTTGCTTGTAAAATTGGTAGTTGCGGGTTAGGTTTTTTTGTGTGGCTTATTTATAAAGTGTACTTTCTTATTTAGGCTCATTTAGGTACTTGCTTATTAAGGCTTAAAAAAAAAAAAAAAACAGTGGTTCTCAAATCTTTTCATGAAAATGTTTTGTGCCAGGGAGCATTTGTGTTGTTAGAATGTTTAACAAAATATTACAAATATTCTTTATTTTATTGCAAGAGTTTTTTTTTAATAGCCTATGTACAAGCTCACGTGAGCTTGTAGATCGGCTATTTTCAAGTAGCTGATGTCACTAAGCCACTTATTTTGGGCTTGTTTTCATAGACCTGGTTGCTTATTTATCTCGCAAAATATGGCAACACTGATCGCAACAGGTCCGTTGTGCACTTTCTCAATGATGAATGAACAATGTAAAATTAATAATAATACTTCGCTATAATAATATTATAAATATATATATAAATAATCAGTACTCAAGATGACTCTATATTTTATTTCGCTTACACAACTAAGCAACAAAACGTTTTTTCAGGTCAAATGAATGATTGTGACTGACTGGGCACTGTCATTACATCTGATCTAGGGCACAGATGTAATGACTTTTTTCCAGGTAGCGTGCCTTTGCGTCCGAGTTCAGCTTCTCTCTGTATGGTATCTCTCTGTCACGCACTGAGCGGTCCATCTTCTGTCCTTTACCAATAAATCCGTTGTAGTGTATGCGTTCAGGAGTCACACTCAGGACACGCGTGAGTAACTGTCAATGTTGATACGAGCTGTTGTTATGGAGCCCACCTAATATGGCCACCGGAACTACTTCAGCCTAAGCTTGGCCACGCCTTTTGCCCTGCCCCTATAGGGCTGAACTGCTGAAGTGGTTAGTATTATGTTTTGTAATAATTAAAATCTACAAAGTAACTAGTAACTAAAGGTTTCAAATAATTGTAATGAATAAAAGTACGATATTTGCCTTGAGATGTAATGGATTAAAAGTTTCTCCTGGGTGCCAGTGAACCAGATGGCCATTGAAAAAATATTTATTTCCCCCCTTTCAGCCAGAGACTGTCCAGTTGTTGTACATGAGGACCTTACAACTAGTGTATCCCTTCAAACCTGAGTGAAAATCACGTAAACTTCAAATTCAAACTTCAAAGTTTGTCACATCAGGTACAAAGAGTGCCAAGTCCAAGAGTGGGTAAAATTATTTTGTGCAAGCTTCCCACAAATTGCAGTTTCTTTTGAAATAAACAATAGAGTGAAATGTCAAATATGAAAACAAACATGTTTACTTTAAGTTTATTTAACAGTGATGAAGTTATTCTTGCAGCCTTTTTTGGTTAAGATCTTTCCTTTTATGTGCCAGAGTCTTTGCAGGGGAGTTGCAGTACTTATGCAAATCACAAATAAATTCTAATTTATGACCAAGTGGGATTATCATTGAGCACACCTACATAAGAGCAGATTTGGATGTTAAGAAGGTATGGTGCATCTGTAGTTGCCATCTCTTATTGCTTCTCAGACAATTAAGGGAAATGTAGGAAAACTACAACATGAGGCCCAGGTCTGTTAATTTGACCGTGATGATGATGTGTGTGGATTTGTTTTCTTATTTTTCTTTTCTTTTTCTACCAGGTAAAGGCAGATGAGTTCCGGTGGAGCTGCAGAGCAAGGCACAGGTTTTGAATATCACAGACTCTGAGGTTCAGCTCATCTGCAACCTCCTGCAAGATTTACAGACTGGGCTTGACATCAACAAGCAGCTTCTTGTGGAGGTACGATTGAAACGGACTACAGCTACTCTGTATCCCGTCTAAATTAAATGTACAGTACCCCAAAAAAGAGACATTTAAAATATTTAATTTACAGTACCAAAATTGCAAAAAAAAATCTAATCCTTATTACAGGATGAGTTTCAACTATGCGTTCATAATTAAAATGAATACCAGTTAACCTGTGATGCAAATAATTCAATCTGATGGGGATGAGTCGAGAAGGAACAGTGTCTACACATTTGTCATCACATTTTGGGAGCAGAATTACATTTTACAGTTAAATGGAAACACTCAATGTTGTTCATATGCATTTAAATTAATTGTTGATTATTATAATCTATAGGAACAATACTACCCCATAATGACAGAAAAGTCCCCGTTCTGTCTATTTCAGACATTCTTGAGGGGCCTTCAATTCCGGTGGCAAGCAACAGCCTGGCACTCCCATTTTGCATCAACCCAATTCTTACTTTTCTCAAGTCAAGATCACTATTTTGGCCCTTGGGTATCAGCTAAAACCCAAGAAATAAATGTTTTCATACTCTCTTTCAATGTTTTTATTGATTTTTTAACACATAAGTGTACAACACATGAGACAACATACTCAAAAAAATAAAAAAGAAAAAGAAAATACAATGACAAGAAAATAAAAAATAAGAAATAAGAACAAGACAGAGTCGACATGCCAGCAGCCAACAATTAAATGAAGATTATAATAAAGTTAGAGTTCATAGTAGTAGTCGTATTTACTCAATTTATACAATTAGATTTCTCATATAATGGTCACTCCCATACAAATTACTCTTTTCCATTCATCTTTCAAGAACCTTGCTATTGGTGACCAGTCTCTAACAAAGTCAGCAAGAGTGCCTTTTAATACATGTGATAATCTCTCCATTGGTAATATGGACATAATTTTCTCATACCATAATTTTATGTCAGGGGGATCCTCATCTAACCATTTTTGCAAGATTGAAAGCCGTGCGGCATACAGAGCTATTCCTAAAATGTATCTATACCCGCTTTCGTACTCTGCTTCCAAATCCAGTATACAGTTCATTGGGTTTAGATGTATCTGTTTCCCAAAGACTTTCATTATCTCCCTTTGAACTTTTAGCCAGAAATTCACAATTCTGGGACAAAACCACATCAGATGACTATATGTACCAATACTGTTTTTACATTTCACACATTGCCCAGTACAGGTATGATCATATTTCCTACGTATGGCTGGGGTTACATGTAGCCTGTGGATGATCTTATATTGTGTTTCATAAGTATTATTGGAGCAAGTGATTTTCTTTGCACTTAATAAGATTCTTTTCCACTTCTTATCATCCAACTGGCACCCAAGATCCTCTGCCCAAAATGCTCTACTACTAAAATTAGGGGTATTAATAAACATTTGAGAGTATATGTAACTTATGACTGTCTTCTTTAAAGATGAGGCTTTCATTAATATCTTTTCCAGATTATTCACTCTCATTTCCCTTTTATATTGTGGTACTGATTGGATATAGCTCCTAAATTGTAAATATCTAAAGAAATGTACTTGGGGCAAATTAAATTCAGTCTTAAGTTGGGCAAAGGATTTCAAGGTACTACCCAACAATAGATCTTTTATCTTAGAAATACCAGCGTCTTTCCAAACTTTGAACCCAACATCTGAACATGATTGAGGGAAATCAGGATTACTAAACACAGGAGCAAGAACAGAATATTGATTTGTAATACCAAAATGCTTTCGTATCTGATTCCATGATTTAAGAGTGTTTCTCACAATAAAATTTTCCCTTATCCCAGGAAGTGCAATAGCTCCATTTATAAATGGTATCTCATATAGAGCTGACCCACAGCCCACGGCCTCCAAATCAAGAAAAGTTGAGTTATGATCATTTCTTATCCACTCCGTTATATATCTAATTTGGGATGCCCAGTGGTAATACATCACATTGGGAAGAGCTAATCCCCCTTCTATCACTGGTGCCTGTAATTTCTCCAATTTAAGTCTAGAGCGCTTGTTTTTCCATACAAATTTGCTAATCATACTGTGTATTGATTTAAAATACTTAATTGGAACATAATTAGGCAACATCTGCATAGGGTATAAGAGCCTCGGTAATACATTCATTTTGACAATAGCGATCCGTCCAAGTAGCGATATTGATAGGGGGCTCCATCTTTGAAGATCTATTTTTATTTTATTTACCACTGGATCTAAATTCATTTTTATCATTTCCTCAAATTTAAGCGAGACGTAGATGCCTAGATACTTAAAACCATTAGGAGACAACTGAAAGGGAATGTTTCCCAATAATTCTAAGCTTGTTGTGCTTCCGAGTGGCATTGCTAGGGATTTGCCAAAATTTATCTTATATCCAGAGACCACTGCAAATTCGTTAATTAACTCAATAACAGCTGGGACTGAGGACAAAGGATTGTTTAAAAATAAAAGGATGTCATCAGCATACAATGAGATCTTATGCATTTTGTCCTTAGTTTGAATACCTTTAATTGATGTACTAGATCGAATCCTTTCTGCTAGAGGTTCCATTACTAACGCAAATAATAAGGCGGATAATGGACAACCCTGTTTTGTACCTTTGCTAATGGAAAAGGATGAGGACATTGCCCCATTAACTGAGACTGAAGCTTTTGGTGTCACGTACAGTAACTTCACCCAGTTAATAAAGGCCTCTCCAAATGAAAACTCTTCTAAGGTTCTAAACATATACTTCCACTCAATACGGTCAAATGCCTTTTCTGCATCCAGAGTTACTACCAAGGAGTTAGTTTTCTTGATCCTAACGTACTGTATAATACCCAATAATCTTCTGATATTTGTGTACGACTGTCTGTTTTGTACAAAACCGGTTTGGTCCTGTCCAACAATCTTTGGTATTATAGGGTTAAGTCTGGATGCAAGAAGTTTTGCTAATATTTTGCAATCTGTATTTTGTATACTTATTGGCCTGTATGATGCTGCATCTTCTGGGTCTTTGTTTTCCTTTAATATTACGTTAATAGTAGCCATCTGCAATGATTGAGGAAGTTTGTTGATTGATAATGAGTGTTTGAACATTCTGGCTAAAAGAGGAGAGAAAGTACCTTTAAATGCTTTATATATCTCCGGTGGGAGACCATCAGGCCCACAAGCTTTCCCAGATGCCAAAGTATCTATCACCTCTATGATTTCATTATTAGTAATATCCAGATCTGCCTTGTTCTTATCCTCTTGCGAGACCTTAGGAAGTTTGATACGTTGAAAAAAGTCATTCATTTTGTCCTCCTTGCCCACTGATTCTGAGGTATATAACGATGAATAAAAATCATTAAAAGCTTTAGCAATTTCTTGAGTTCTATGTTGTAGCTTACCATTTTTATCTCTAACTGCAGAGATTGAATTATTTGAGGTTGTATTACTTATCAATTTGGACAAATAGCGCCCAGCTCTATTAGCGTGTTCATAAATCTTGTGTTTTTGTCTAAACAGAGCCTTTTCTGCGTTCTGAGACAGGAGTGTATTCAAGGCAGTTCTATATCTTATGATTTTATCCCAGGTGGTTTCCCTCCCACTACGCTTATGTTCAGATTCTGCTTCATGTAACAGTAGTTCGAGGCGTCTCTGTTCTTTTAGTTTTCTTTTCTTTTTGGTTGCACAATATGATATTATTATACCCCTTAAAAAGCATTTCATCGTCTCCCATAAATTTGAGGAATCTGTATATTCATTGTCATTCTCCTGAATAAACATCTCTAATTCTCTTTGGGCCATTAGGCAAAAATCTGGGTCAGATACTATTGATCTATTGCACTTCCAATTGTATCTCTGCGCACTACTAGAGATAGAGCTAACTAAGAATATTGGAGCATGGTCTGAAATATGAATAGAGCCGATGTAGCATTTCTCCACTAATTCAACAGAAATACGTGGGACAAGAAAATAATCCAGTCTGCTGTATGACCTATGTGGGTTGGAATAGAATGTATAGTCTCTATTATATGGGTTTAGCAAACGCCAGATATCGGTCAGGCCAGTCTCATTTAACATTTGACTAATAGCTTTTTGCCTGGGGCTTGGTATGGTTGAGGTTGCAGTAGGTTGTTTATCCCACTTCCCATCTTGGACAGAATTCCAGTCACCACCACAGATTGTATTAAGGCAGCTATACTTCACCAATAAGGAAGTTAATTTAGTAAACAGATTCAATTGAATATTTGGAGCAGCGTAAACATTCAATATGCTCACCATTTCCCCATACAAAGACCCATATACAAATATAAAACAACCATCTGGATCAGATTCATAGTATTCCACTTTTAAAGGTAGGTTTTTATGAATTAGGATAGCGACTCCCCTGCTTCTACTATTGTATGATGACGAGAACACTTGACCAACCCACTCTCTTTTTAGTTTAGCATGTTCTTGGCTTGTCAAATGGGTCTCCTGTAGCATCCCAATAGATACTTTCTCCTTTTTCAGAAAGGATAGGATTTTCTTTCTTTTTATGGGGTGATTGCACCCTTTAATATTCCAAGAACAGGTTAAAATAGAGTTTTTACGTACCATAAGATTTTAAGTAAATTTTGTAGTATAGAGTATAATTCAACCACCACATCTGTATTAATTCACACATTATTGGTTTGCTGGCAATGCACATTAAAACAGACACATTCACAATACAAAAAACGAAAAAACAAGAGACACTAACTACACCCACAGGACACGTGAACCGCCCACCCCCCTCCCCCCACCCTCTCAAACAGTAACAGACCCAACACAAGCCTAATTGACCTGTGTCCTGCCTAACCATTACCTAACCACTAATTGGAAGGAGCCAGTGTCTGTCTGTCAAAACACCAAACAGAAAAAAATCGTATTCAGAACTGTAACATTTCAGTTTCTTTTTTTCTTTTTTTTTTTCTCGATATACATTGAATGCCAGAAAAGCAAAACAAAAAATAGGATCTAAACAACTGCACGTACCGCCATATCTGACCTAAAGCATTATATATGTCTTTCGAGGATGTCAAATTAAATCATCTAAATCTCTTACATTACTGAGGTAGAAGAAACCTTGTAAAAATGCGTCATTATAACCAAAATCATATGGATTTATAAAAGACAACGTATTTATATAACTGTTTTTAAGGTAACTCATTATTTTGTCTTTAAGATAATACAAGTAGAACAAAATCAAGGTATAAGTGTCCTGCCATTGGAATAATAATGTAAAAATAGTCTGTACATCTGTTAGCCCTTAGGATCATGAGATAAGATATCTGAGATAATACAAAATAATAAAAATAATTAAAGATGTTTTCATACTCATGTTTTTTTTTTTTTTTTGATCTGGTCAAGTTTCAAACACAACTGACCCATTTTAAATCTGAGCCCGATTCTAAAAACGCAAACAATTGAATGCTTGCCCTACAAAACATAGAGGTAATGTTCATGGTTTTTCTTAACCACATTAACCCTAAGTCTAAGTCTAAATCTTAACCTACCCCTCCCTACCCCCCCCCCCTCCTTCATTTTCCTCTTTTGTATATATATATATATATATATATATTTTTTTTTCTCTCGTCATACCAGTAACCTGAAAGCTGATTGTATGACATTCTGTATAGTAGTGTGTATATCTGCCTGCCTCTTATATTTCATCATGATTTGTGTGCATGGGGTTCTCATCTTAAACAAGCGTAATGCTTAATGAGGGTTTCCAGTTTAGTAGACCTTGTATTGTGAATTTGTACTTCCATGTACTGTTATGTACTGTCATGTACTATTCTCATGTCTTTCTAAATAAACTACATCAATCAATCAATCAAACCCTACTGTCCTTATTCTAGTCATATCACGATAGACAACTATTCAGCAACAGTAGCAGATCTAAACGCTCTCAATGGGAAGCTTTTTGAACGTGTAGATTGGCTATTTTCAGTGAAAAGATATGGTGTAGAGGGCAAATTAGAGGGCCAAAGACGAGTATATACTCGTGGGGGACCCTGGTCAAGAAAGTATAAAGGATAGGGTTTAAATGGTTAAAATGAACATGCTCACTCGGAGGTTAATGTAAATGTGTACCTCCTTGAAGAGCTGTGTTCTCAGGTTGGTGTATGTGTGTTTAGGTGGATGAAAGCGTGGCGGAGTTCGAGAAGCAGCAGAAGGAGATAAAGTCCCTGAACACAGAGGTGGACAGAGAGAAGAGATCTCATGTAATAAAGTTGGAAAGGTTGTCCAAACAGCAGCTCCGCAGGAATAACATGAAAGATACGGCAGAGCAGCACGTTCAGGCCGTCATGAGGTATTGTTTTGTTAAGTTGTAATGAGTAGCAAAAGTTTTGCTACTTAGCGTTAGTAATATTGAATCGTATCAGAGTTGAGTGAATCGTCACTCCACCATTAGACACTGTCTCTCTACACTGTCTCACACACACACACACACACACACACACACACACACACACACACACACACACACACACACACACACACACACACACACACACACACACACACACACACACACTGTATCAGCAGCAGTGAGGCAGCAGACAACAAGCCAGCAGGCAGCTAGCCACCAGGCCAGGCTGAGGAGCAGCCACCACCAGGCAACCAAGCCACCAGGCCACCACCAGCAGGCAGCTAGCCACCAGGCCAGGCTGAGGAGCAGCCACCACCAGCAGGCAGCTAGCCACCAGGCCAAGGCGGGTAGTTGATGTGAAGATGCCTCCGAGGAAAAATCAGGCAGAGTTGAGAGAGGAAAGATCAGAGGAAGATCTGGTCTCACTTGCTCAGGTAAAGGAGCTGCTTCAACAACAGAAATACATGTTCAGTGCACTTTTACAGCTGCAACAAGATAATTTTAAAGGTTTTGTAAAACTCATTATGGACTCCACCAACTCTAGGTTGGATGCAATTACAAGAGAGGTGCAGGAGATCAAAACAAGTATACAATTTACGCAGAAGGAGGTAGATGATATCAAAGGTCAGAATGCAACACAATCTGTACGTTGTAACTCCATGCAAGCTGACAGCATGAAGATTTGTGACAGCCTGTCAGCTGTCACAGATAAAATGGAGTATGCAGAGGGGCAATCAAAAAGGAACAACCTGGTTTTTGACGGCATCACTGAGACGCCTGGTGAGACCTGGGCAGATACGGAGGAAAAGGTGAGGGGTATTCTTGTGGAAAAACTAAAGCTGCAGCCGGATGTTGAAGTCGAGCGAGCACACCGCGCTGGGAGATTAGTGCCTGGTAGCAGCAGACCCAGATCCATTGTGGTGAAGTTTTTAAGATTCAAGAACAGATCAGCGGTGTTAGAGAGAGACAAAAATTTGAAAGGGACCAATATTTACATTAATGAAGATTACACTGAAGCAGTCCGAATGAAAAGGAAATAACTACTCCCAAAGATGAGGGAGGCAAGGGAGAGAGGTGAAATTGCCTATCTGAGGCATGACAAACTAATAATCCGCCCCCGTGACAGCAACCCAAGGTCACCTAGTGACGAGTGAACTTGACAACTTTGCCACAACTTTAACTGTGTACTGTCTTATACATAAACCATGTCAATTTTTAAAAAATTACCAAGGAAAGGACTGAAATTTGCTCATATTAATATTTGTAGTCTCAGGAATAAGCTGACTGAAATAAATGACTTATACATTTCAAACAATATACATATTCTGGCTATCTGTGAAACGCATATTGATCACACAGTGTCTGAAAATGCTGTGAATATACAGGGATATAGTATTTATAGGAAAGACAGGAGCATATATGGGGGAGGGGTTGCCTTAAACATTCAGAGCCACATTCCAGCTAAACTAAGACAGGACCTTTATGCCAAGCAGCATTACCATTACCATTACTGATAGGATGTTGTTATCGACCACCAAGTGCTAAGAGTGAATATTTAGACACAGTGTGTGAAATGATGATTGATGTGTGTGACATTGGAAATGAGGTTTATTTGATGGGTGATTTTAATATCAACTGGCTATCACGTGAATGCCCACTAAAAAACTAAGTTATGTCTGTAACTGATGCATGTTTTTTTTAACCCAATTTATCAAACAAAATACACGCATTTGCATAAATAGCGCTGGTAAAATAACATCAACCTGTATATTTTCACTAATGCTGTTGACCTCTGCTCTAAAGGAGTATCAGTTCCTATTGGATGTAGTGATCACAATATAGTGGCCATAGCAAGAAAAGCAAAAGTACCTAAAGTGGCTCCTAAGGTGATCTATAAGAGATCCTACAAGAGATTCTGTCAAGAATCGTTCTGTAAAGATGTAGGTAATATATGTTGGTCGGAAATATATAAGGAGGAGAATCCAGATGAGGCAATTAAAGCTTTTCAAAATGTATTCTATGAAATTATTAATAGACATGCACAAGTAAAAAAGTTTACTGTAAAAGATTTCAGGGCACCATGGATTGACAAAGACTTGAAAGAGTGTATGGTTAAAAAGGTGTGGCAAACATGACTGGCAACAAAGATGACTGGCAAAGTTAAATGAGTGTAAATATGATGGGGAAAAGCTGTGGAGCACTTTAAATGACATAATGGGCAGAAAGCCTAGTTCAACACCATCATTTATTGATACTGGCGAATCATTCTTAATAAAAGCCCAGTGAGATAGCAGATTATTTTAACAGTTTTTTCATTAATAAAGTGGACAAATTAAGGAGTGAAATGTTATCCACAAGTAACACATTATCATATTCTAATATAAAAGAACAGATTATGAAAGGTAAGAAGTGTCATTTTGAACTAAAGAAAGTAAATGTAGAAAAAGTGCAACATCTACTATTAAGCACTAATAATGACAAACCAGCAGGTAAGGATAATTTGGATGGTAAACTTCTAAAAATGGTAGCCAGTGATGTGGCTGGTCCTGTATGCCACATTTTCAATGCCAGTATAACAAGTGGTGTATTTTCTGTGGGGTGTAAAGAAGCAAAAGTAACGCCTCTTCCAAAAAATACAAATGAGAATTTTAGTGGAAAAAACAGCCGCCCAATCAGTCTGTTGCCGATTCTTAGCAAACTACTTGAAATAATTGTAACCGACCAAATACAAGGCTTTTTTACAGTGAATAAATTATTTTCAAATTTTCAGCATGCTTACCGTGAAGGACATTCAACTGGTACAGCACTCACACAGATAACAGATGATTGTCTAAGACATATAGATAGACGGACAAGAAAGCTGTTTGATGAGCTAAAGAAAATCAACTGCAAAATGGACAATATGAAGGACAATCTTGAAAAGCAGATGGGTGGTTTGTTTGATAAAATGCAGAATGCGTTTGAGAAAAAGATTGAAAAAAAGATTGACCGCATAGATTCATCTCTGCAAAAATCTATCAATGATAATCACACAGCGATAAGGTCGGATTTAGAGAAACACCGCCGCGATATTAAAGACACGCTTGATATCGAAGTTGGGAGGCTGCAATCTCGCATGGATGCCTTGGAGGGGAACTTCAACTCAACCGGCGGTCCACCTAAAGAAAGGTTTGATCCTGATGTCTCTTTAATTGTGGCCGGATTGCCAGTGGAAGAAGAGGAAAACATAAGGGGAAAAGTCAAACGGTTTCTGAAGGACGGGCTCGACGTCCAGACCGAAACTGTGGATGTAATTCGACTAGAGGGGAGAGGAGGGCAGCCTGGATTGGTGAAAATTGAATGCATATCTAGAGAAGAAAAGATTGGTATTCTTCGGAAAAAAATTTTGCTGAAGGATCACACAGAGTATCAAAAAGTATATGCGCGTTCTGCTAAATCCCATACTGACCGGCTAATTGAACTGAACTTTAAAACGCTGCTTAGAGAAATCCCAGCTGGGAAAGATCTCTTTATTGCGGGAAATGGCAGGCTCATACAACGGGGAATGGAGAGAAACGAGACGGGGCCAACGGGCGGTGACCGGGGCGGCCGCCGTGGAGCCCGCGGTGGCCAGTATGAGAGACACTGGAGGGAGAACCGCAACCATCAGGGCCGTGAAGATCACCGCGGGCCTGGCAGAGGCAGACGGAACTCTGATGGGTCTGAGGAATCCCGAGACAGACGAGGGTCGTGGTTTAGGAAAGAAACGGAGGAGAAAAGCAATGGGGACAACGGAGCTGTGAGAGACAAGGAATGGCCTGCTTTAGGTCAAAGTGAAGATAACGAACTGGAAACTACAAAATGAGGTTTCCCATCGTCATATAGCCCACGCGAGCACATATCATTCTTACATTGGAATATAAATGGATGGACACAAGCAAACTGTGACCTTAGGTTATCTATTCTACAGGCTTTGAATGCAGACATTATCTCCTTAAATGAGACTCATCTTCAAGGAGAAAATGTTATTGAACTGGACGGGTATGTATGGTTTGGGTTAAATAGGAAAACGCACATTAAAGCATGTAGAGCATCTGGTGGAGTGGGGATGTTAGTTAGGTTGAGTTTATTTCAAGATTACCAGATTGAAACTGTTGAAAAAGATGATGGGATTTTAGGTTTATTATTTCAACATAAATTATCAGAGTATAGTTTTGTCATATTTTCCTGTTACCTCCCACCTGAAAATTCCCCCTGGGGAAGAGACGCTTCAACTTTTTTTTGTCGTTTATTAAGTTTGATCTATCAATTTTCTGAAGTGGATGCAATTTATATTGGTGGGGACGTGAACGCTAGAATTGGAAATATGGAAGATTTTATCCCTACTATTGACTCTATTCCCCGAAGAGTTGCAATTGATGATTATGTTAATAAACATGGGGAAACATTCCTAGAATTCCTAAGAGATTCGAGAATGTGTGTACTTAATGGTAGGATCGACCCACTATGTGATAATTATACATCAGTGTCGCCAAAGGGTAAAGCCATGGTTGATTATATGGTCGTGCCTTTTGATTGTTTAGAAAACTGTTTGGAATTTAAGGTATTGCTCGCCTCACAAATGGTAGAGGATAGAGCTTTATTTAATTTGATAGGAGATAATTGTCGTCTACCTGGGGCCTGTTCCTCAAAAGGTGAATTAAAAAAGCCTGGCCTTAAGCCAAATCCAGGCTTGACAAAGTCGGGTCCGAAAAGCCTCGTTTATTCCGTTCCTCAGACGCCAAGCCAGGCTGAAAAGGAGCAACTTTGTCGAGCTAGGCTATATCAAGACAGGCTGTGTCCAGCCAGGATAATGAAGCCAGGCTGAATGGGCGGGGATTCGCCGGCAACGTATTTCTATGAAAGACCATGAACTCGAGTGCAGATTCCTTGAACTTGACCAATCACGGAGTCCAAAACCAGAGCAGCGTTCTTCTCTGTGGCTGAATAGCAGCACTGCAGCAGCTCATGAAATCATACAAGGAAGTAAAATGTATTTAAGCAAGAAAGGAAACGCGACCGCAATAAATAGATCCAGGGAGAAAGCATGGCAAAGTATTGCAAGCACACATAGTGTGTGTGTGTGTGTGTGTGTGTGTGTGTGTGTGTGTGTGTGTGTGTGTGTGTGTGTGTGTGTGTTTGAGACGGACGGGCAACGGGACGAACGGGAACGGGACGAACGGAAACGGGACGGGACGGGACGGGACGGGACGGGACGGGACGGGACGGGACGGGACGGGACGGGGGGGGGTGTACTGCGACGGGGGCCACAACGGGACGGGACGGGACGGGGGGGACGGGGGGGTTGACCGCGACAGGGGGCATGAGGGGGGGGACGGGGGGGGACGAGACACGCAATAAATAACCCCACATTTGCAAGACCTTTGGTAGAGGTTTGGGTTGTGTAGTTACCTTGCCATCATGATGTAACTCCAAAGGTGGACAAGAAATAAAAAATAATTTCTCCATTGACTAGAAATTGATCATTTAAAATATGCTCCTCATTGACTTACAAAGAGGCTCCTTTAAACCCATAACTAATAATTTATATATATATATATATATATATATATATATATATATATATATATATATATATATATATATATATATAAATGATTAGTTACGGGTATATGTGTGTGTATGTATGTGTCAGACATTTTTTATAATATAAAAAAAAATCTAACAACAAGATGAACTATGGTGTTAACTATAACAGAGTGACAATTACATATCACATGAGTCATTGTGAAACAATTATGATTATGATTCATGGTCACACACTATTTCAGTAATTAATTTGATTATATCTTATTGTATTTATTTCATTTTATTTGAATGCAGGGTCATTAAAATGAGTCCATATACAAACACATGTTTTGAATTAACTGTGGAAAAACTTGAAGAACAAGGCACTAGATTAAGTAAACTTGGCTGTTAGCCTGCTCTTGACCAGGCTAACTTCACAGCTAAATTGCCATGGTAACTAAGCTAGGCTTGCTTCAATTCTCTTTTGAGGAATCGGATAAGGCTAAACTTAGCCAGGGTGAACTGGCTAAACTAATCTTCAAGATAATTCACCTTTTGAGGAACCGACTCAGCTCTAATCCTGGCTAAATTAGGCCAGGATAGGTGGAAAAGCCAGGCTTTAGCTCTAATTCACCTTTTGAGGAACAGGCCCCTGATCACTCTATGTTGTGGCTTAAAGGGATACTTCACTTTAGGGCCGGGGACACATTTAAAAAAAATATTTTAAAAAAATTAAAAAAGTTATGGAAAATTCATGGCCCACTCACGCATTAGAGTGTCCTACTAATGTGTGAGGGGGCCATGAATTTTCCATAACTTTTTTCATTTATTTTTAATATTTTTTTTAAATGTGTCCCCGGCCCGAAAGTGAAGTATCCCTTTAAGTTTAGGGCTGGCTATGAAATGCCCCAACGTGGAGAAGTGCCTGTTACGGCTGGACACTCTAAAAAGCGAGTGGTTCGGGATGTACCAGACATTTTTCTAAATTCTGATATGGGACGTACTGCTATGCTAAATTTAATTGAGAGATTACAGACTCTAAATGAACATCAAGAGGAGTTGGATAACTGGTACAAGGAGTTCTGTGTTTTAGTACATTCTGAATTGAATACAAAAGTGGACAAACCCAAATTTAGAACATCTAATCAGAACAATCCCTATTGGAATAGCGAATTGGGCGTTTTATGGTCAGATATGTGCAGTGCTGAACGTCTTTTTTTTAAATGTAAAAATCCAGATTTAAGAAAACAACTTATAGTTACTTATAAGCATAAACAACATAGTTTTGACAGAAAACTGAGGTTTTACAAACGTAGATATCAAAGAGGACAAATTATACAAATGGAGCAATTACATACACAGAACCCACAACAATTTTGGAATGAGATAAAGAATCTGGGTCCCAAACGTCCAAAAAAGATTCCTATGCAGGTATGGAGTGAAGGGGAAATATCATCTGACCCAGTTAAAGTATTAAGGGAATGGGAGGGAGCCTTTTCTGGTTTATATTCAAGACAAGAGGAAAGTATGGACAATATGTGATCTTTTGATCACATATCTTGTTTTACAGATAAATGCTTACATTCAACTACTGATGTTACTTTAAATAGAAGTCTGAGTAGAGAGGAAGTGCTAAAGGCAATAGAGTCTGCTAAGGTTAAGAAGGCATTTGGTGTAGATGAATTACCAAACGAAGTGTTGAAAGCTCCCATTTTGTTTGATCTATTATTTTATTTGTTGAACATGTGTTTTGATCAGGGTATTATACCATCTACCTGGTGTAAATCAATCATAACCCCAATTCCAAATCATCAAAGGATGACCCTAAGATCCCATTGAATTATCGAGGTATTAGTCTACTGAGTACTGTATATAAATTGTATTCGTCTGTTCTAAATAATAGATTGGTTGAATTCTTGGAAAGAAATAACTTACTGCAAGAAGAACAAAATGGTTTTAGGAAGGGAAGAGCATGTTTGGATCATATTTATGCAGTGACTACAGTGGTTAGAAATAGACTGAAGTCAAGAAAACAGACTTTTGGGTGCTTTATTGATTTTCAGAAAGCGTTTGATCTTGTTGATCACAACCTCCTACAGTATAAGCTTCATCAAATTGGGGTAAATGGAAAGTTCTATCAAGCTATTTGCTCTCTATACAGGCAACCTGTTGCCTGTGTGAAAGTGAATGACTATTTTACAGAGTGGTTTCCTACGCCCTCTGGTGTTAAACAAGGGGATGTTTTGTCCCCAACTTTATTTGCTGTTTTTATTAATGATTTGGCCAGAGAGGTAAAACACATGGAGAAAGGGGTTCCATGTGGTCAAGTATTTGTAGACATATTGATGTATGCTGACGATATTATTTTACTCTCAGAAAGTGAAGAGGATTTACAAAAAATGTTAACTTGTGTTAATGAAGAAGTGGAAAATGTGTATTAATCAAAAGAAAACACAAGTAATGCATTTTAGAAACCCAGGTACAGAAAGAAGTAGCTTCAAGTTTAGTGTGGGTGATAAACAACTGCAGTTTACAGATAAGTACAAGTACCTTGGTTTGTTTCTAGATGAAAACATGTCTTTTTTTCACGGTGTATCTGCCCTAGCGGATTCTGCCGGCAGGGCATTGGGAGGCCTCATAGGCAAAACCAAAACGTTGAAGGACATGGGCTATCTTACGTACTCTAAATTGTATCACACATGTGTATGTCCCATTTTAGATTATATTTCGTGGGTTTGGGGGTACAAAAGGTTTCAGTTAAATTAACGTGTTCAGAATCGGGCAATTCGATTATTTTTTGGACTACATAAAAAATAATGTAGTCCCAAATGCTGCCAATCGCAGCATTTAATGGAGATATGGGGTGGGACTCCTGTGAAATTAGATGGAAGGCCAGCATGGTAAGTCTCTGGAACAGGTTGCTGTGTCTGCCATCCAATAGGGTGGCTAGTAAAATGTTTTACTGGGATGGAGAAGGGGAATGGGCCTCTGAGATCTTTGATGTATTGAGGGAATGTGGTCTGGAAGAACATTATTTCCAAAGAACAATTGTGAATGTGGAGGAGTTTAAAAACAGAATCCGTGCAAAATGCATACAAACCTGGTTAGAAGAAAAATTATGTTTTGTATAATTTGGCAAAAAGTCGGAGGTCACTTTGTGCGCAGATAAGATGTGGCATTCTGCCATTACATATTGAAACGGGAAGATATAGAGGCATAGCTGAGGAGGATAGAATATGTGAATATTGTGATTTGAATGAGGTGGAGAATGAAATCCATTTAATTTTGTTTTGTCCCCTGTATGATGACCTGAGAGATATACTGTTTAAAAAAGTCCACACCCCTGATCTAAACCTGATAGATTATGAGAATGGTGCCTTGATTGAATTTCTTTTTTTTCAGGTTTTTGCATTTTCAGAGTTTCTTTATAAAGCGTGGGTTAGAAGGAGAAGGGTTACTTATAGTGGATGAATTTCTTTGTTAATGTGTGTGTATTCTATGTGTAGGTATATATGAATGTGTGTACTGTATGTGGTTTGTTTCGGGTCGGGATATACTGTGAGTTGCTGGTTGGGTGTACACTGGAATGTTTGTAACTTTGTTTTTTGTTTTGGGATTGATGTGTCTGATATATGGGATGGGTCAGGGAAACTGTCCGGACACGAAAATAAAATATTCATTCATTCATTCATTATAGATAATAAACAGGTAGTAGGTTTTAGTGCAGCATTCGATGTCATAGATCATACTTTATTACTGAACAAATTGAAATGTTATAACTTCACACATAATGCAATAGACTGGTTTAAAAGCTATTTGTCAAACAGGAAACAGTATGTTTTTTATAATGGCAGTTTTTCACAAATGGGACAGCTACAGTGTGGTATGCCACAGGGAAGCTGCCTAGGTCCTGTTTTATTTTCTATTTTTACCAATGACTTACCATTAGTTTTAGATCAGACAACAGTGGTTATGTATGCTGATGATACAACCTTATATATGCCAGCAAAATCTATTGATTATTTAACAGTGACTATGAACTCAGAACTACAATCTGTTTTAACATGGGTCAATAGTAATAAACTAGTTCTTAACTTATCAAAAACAAAAAGCATTGTATTTGGATCAACATTTTTGTTGAAAAATAAACCTAAATTAAATATATTAGTTAAAGGAATGCCAATACATCAGGTAGAGGATGCAAAACAGCTGGGCATCATTTTGGATAGTAAATTAACATGGTCAAAGCAGGTTGATAAGTCTGTTGCAGCGATGGGAAGAAGTCTGTCTGTTATCAGGAGATGTACCAAATACATACCACAACAATGCATTCCCTAAATTGTGCAAACACTAGCCCTCACTCATTTGGATTATTGTCCAAAGGTTTGGTCAAGTGCTGCCAAAAAATATCTAGTAAAATTACAACTGGTCCAAAACAGAGCTGCACGAATTGCTCTGTGCTGTACAAAAATAACGAACACCAAAATAATGGACAGAGGACAGACTTCATATTTCCCTGCTGTCTTTTGTAAGAGGCATTATTTCATCCAGGGTCCCGGCTGTCCTCTATGGCAGGTTGAAGTTTAGCTCAGAAGAACACACCTACAACACTAGACATTCATCAAAAGGTTTTTTCACGTTTCCCATTTCAAAAACGAATGCAATGCAACACACAGTAATGTATAGAGCAATGAAAGAGCTGCAAAGTCTTCCATCACAACTCACACAGGCAACAAGTAAATCTGATTTTAAAAATAAATTAAAGACATATCTTATGGAATCTGCTTTTGGAAAACGGCTAACAACAACACTGTTTTTACATAATGTAACTGTATTTGTAACCTGAATGTGTTGAATTTGGTTTTTGAGGTATCATTAAGATATTACATTTATAATTAAGGCTACGACATCATATAATCAAGATTGACTCATATTTTCCATTTTGGTTGTATTTCTAAGTGTACATCATTTTTTGATACTGTGATGTAAAAGGTTTTCATGTAATGTAATGTAATGTAATGTAATTTATTTCTGTGTGGACCCCAGGAAGAATAGCTGCTGCTAAGGTAGTAGCTAATGGGGATCCAAATAAACAAACAAACAAACAAACTGTAGAGAGACAGGAAAGAGTTAGCCATGCAAGATATGACAGGAACTGGTGTCTTTGAATACGGATGTTGGATTCTTTTTGTGGCTCTTGTATTAACCACATGAACACTAGCGTCCCTATTCTGGGGACAATTCCCTATTCTAAAATTGTGATCATCCCGAAAGGTCAATGAACAATAAACTTGTTCTCATGAAACGTCTTGTCCCCAACAGGAAGTGTGACCATGTCCATGAGAAGCGACAGGAGATGGCTGACCAGATCCAGGAAATCACCAATGAGACCCAGCAGCTAAAGGCCAAGATCCAGAACCTGATGGACAGTTGCAACAATGAGACATGCACAGCAGAGGTAAGCCACTTTTGTGTCTTCCATGACTACTTTTGACACTTCCATCCGTGACTGTCAAGTAAACTGAAGCATTTTGATGTGTGCAGGATCTGTATGACCGTCTGTCAGCTGCACTGGATCTGTTGCACTACATTGAGACGTGAAAAATGTTTAATGTTTATTTGTTGCACATTGAGACGTGCCAAGACGACATTCAGCTGAACCTGGGCCAAGAAAAAATGTTAATGTTTATTTGTTGCACATGATTCAAACATGAACACGTTGCCTGCCAGGTCTAAACATAGGGTTGTATAAACAAGTTCACAATAACACTAGTGACCGCTTTAGAAAACATCTGCATAATGTGCAGTCAATGCCCGGGGGTGGGGGTACATGTTTTCTCAATGGAAACCTTTGGTTAATAATAAGAACAACAATGATGACAATGATGTAGTGTAATTTTATGGACACGGAAACCTGAGGAATATAAGAGCTACAGTATAATTATACATATATACATTATCTAATGGCCTTTTCAGAGGCCATTGTTGTAGCCAATTCATTGTCCTCCAGATCAGTAGAAGCCCTTGGCCCCTGGCCCCTGGCGTCTTGACAGATGTGCTGAAGCGTCTTTGGCCCAGCAGGGGGTAGACTTGTTCAACAGGAGATGACCAGGGCATTGAGAGACTGGTGGCTGGATGTGCGCTCAAGAGGGCCACCAGAGGACAACATCTCACAGGCACCTAGTTCATGATAGAGAGCGTTGAGCACCTCGAGAATGTGGGCTTTTCCTGTAAAATAAAAACAAAAAGGTAGCAGATGTGAACTCTGTGGGATTCTCATTAAAGTCAAATCTATGGGAATTTAATTCAATTTTCCCCTTTTACAGCTAGCAGAGCAATTGTAATCGTTTCACAGAGCCAATATTGATTTTATTGGTTTTATAAGTCGACAGCTGTTCAAAGCCACACCACTGTGGTGAGCTCAGCTGTACAGTACTCACCATGTTGAGGGTCGCTGCATGACTCCAAAGTGCTGAGCAGGATTTTCCCCTCCGAGAGACATTCTGAAATAAGAAGGGAGCTTAGGGTTAGGGTTAGGGTTAGGGTAGGGTTAGGGTTAGGGTTAGGGTTAGGGGTTAGGGTTTAGGGGTTAGGGTTAGGAAATAGTTTTTTTTTCGATCTTCGGGCTCGGGCATATCGAGCCCGAAGCTCCCTACGCAGTCTACGAATGTCCGAAAACAAAGTTGGAGGTACCAAAAATTCAGAAATTCAACGCTGAGTTCGAATCTGTTGTCCTCTGGAGACAACGCACCTTTGATTAGAAAGGTGCGTTAGTTTCTGGGATATAGGCAAAAAAAAATAATCTGAATTTTGATATGACGTGACCTACCCCCCCTAATTTGACCACGCTGAAAATTTTGATGTAAGGCACTTCCGCCTACGACCACCGGAAGTGGGTGAAACAGGCACCTCAAACACTTGTTGGAATTGTTCAAAAATGTTTAAATTTTTTTTTTTAGGTTTTGTATTTTTTTCAGATGCTCCTATTTTTTGGGTTTTTTTTTTTTTTTTTTTTTTACAGCCCTTCAGGCAATTTGGAGTTTATTGGTAATACTTTGTAGTGACACTTTTTTTTTTTTTTTTGTGGGGTTGTTTTTTTTTTTTTTTTTTTTAGGCGTTCCCCCCACTAATTGGATGGTGCCGAGTCGAATGGTGGGTCACATCAATAGTCTAGGGTTAGAACGTGCCAATATAACTTTGCCACTAGGGGGCGCGACAAGAGATGAAAATGATGGTTTTACAAAAACTTTGCCACCGAAGCACCCAACCCGCATTTTCCCATGGACCCTCTCATGTCTCTAAGTAACTGCCTCTGGCTACTTCCGCCACACTGGGAGTTGGGGGATGTTGTGGCAAGCCAATGAGGTGTTCTGCTTAGAGGTGAAATCAGTAGTCAGTGAAGTTCTAATCAGGCCCTCCCTAATGAAGTCCTTGTGAGCGTGATTTGTTTGGTAAAGTTATATGGATAACTCCTTGATGGACTATTACACATATTCGCAGCATGATCCCGGACTCAGGACCCGTCATCGAAATGTTAATAATCCATCATACCAGACAATGTCTATCTATGCAGTGCCTCACCATTAACTCTTCTACAATTTCTAACCATTCACCACTATACCTACCTTGCCCTTCCGCAAGGGTCCACCAACAGACAGGTTATAACATAAAGTACATACTGTAAAAACTATGTCGTAACCAAGTTATTACATAGTTATTACATACTTTAGATACTATAATAACTATGGGGTTAACATAGTGTAACAACTATGTCGTAACCATGTTATTACAAAGTTATTACATACTGTACCTACTGTAATAACTATTGTTTTAACATACTGTAACAACTATGTCGTAACCATGTCATTACATAGTTATTATATACTGTACATACTGTAATAACTATAGTGTTAACATACTGTAACAACTATGTCGTAACCATGTTATTACATAGTTATTACATACTGTACATACTGTAATAACAATAGTTTTAACAAACTGTAATAACTATTATTACATAGTTATTATATACTGTACATATTGTAATAACTATTGTTTTAACATAATGTAACAACTATGTCGTAACTATATTATTACATAGTTATTACATACTGTACCTACTGTAATAACAATAGTTTTAACATACTGTAATAACAGTTATTACATAGTAATTACATACTGTACATACTGTAATAACAATAGTTTTAACATACTGTAACAACTATGTCGTAACCATGTTATTACATAGTTATTACATACTATACATACTGTAATAACTGTAGTTTTAACATACTGTAACAACTATGTCATAACCATGTTATTACATAGTTATTACATACTATACATACTGTAATAACTATAGTGTTAACATACTGTAACAACTATGTCATAACCATGTTATTACATAGTTATTACATACTGTACATACTGTAATAACTGTAGTTTTGACATACTGTAACAACTATGTCATAACCATGTTATTACATAGTTATTACATACTGTACATACTGTAATAACTATAGTTTTAACATACTGTAACAACTATGTCATAACCATGTTATTACATAGTTATTACATACTGTACATACTGTAATAACTTTAGTTTTAACATACAGTAACAACTATGTCATAACCATGTTATTACATAGTTATTACATACTGTACATACTGTAATAACTATAGTGTTAACATACAGTAACAACTATGTCATAACCATGTTATTACATAGTTATTACATACTGTACCTACTGTAATAACTATTGTTTTAACATACTGTAACAACTATGTCGTAACCATGTTATTACATAGTTATTACATACTGTACATACTGTAATAACTATAGTGTTAACATACTGTAACAACTATGTCGTAACCATGTTGTTACATAGTTATTACATACTGTACATACTGTAATAACAATAGTTTTAACATACTGTAATAACTATGTAATAGTTATTATTTACTGTACATACTGTAATAACAATAGTTTTCAAATACTGTAACAACTATGTCATAACCATGTTATTACATAGTTATTATATACTGTACATACTGTAATAACAATAGTTTTAACATACTGTAACAACTATGTCATAACCATGTTATTACATAGTTATTACATACTGTACATACTGTAATAACAAAAATTTTAACATACTGTAACAACTATGTCATAACCATGTTATTACATAGTTATTACATACTGTACATACTGTAATTACTATAGTTTTTACAAAGTGCATATACTGTATTAACTATAGTTTTAACTTACTGCAATAACTGTACTACATAGTTGTTATAACATGCTGTTATTACATACTGCATGCTACCACTCAAATATTAAACATTGTGTTTCAAACAATACATTCCTTCAAACAAGTTACTTACTTATTAGTCGTCTTGTTCCAGGGTTAACGTTCTTCCTCCATCGGGACCTGTCCTGTACTGCATGTTGTGCCTCGTCCAATGTCAGGTACATGTAAGACAACATTCAATGATTAAAGTCAACAATTGTAATCAAACATTTTAAAAGAGTTAAACATTTAAGCCCTGTACATGGAATTAGAACAATGTAAAGAGAACTAACCGTTCCACAAGCTTGTAGATCGGCCCCTTTTCAATTTAAACTTTAGCAATCAAACATGACCACATCAAGCCACATTTCAAACTTTAAGATGTATTTCAAACACATTAAGCTGCATTTCAAACAACGTGAACGCAAATAAACATTTAACTTACCATTGCTGTCTTTGAACTGAACCCAAGTGCTTCCTCTCCCTGAAATGCCTGAAGTGTGTTTGTTTGGGATCACAGGTGCTCCTAATGAGCGTGCGGCCATTTTGCTGCTGCACTCTGGGAAGTGTAGTTATTTGAACGAGTGGCCATTTTGGCTGGAGGAAACTGGAAGCTTATTTGCATACCAACCGTGTGTGAAGAGTGTAGTATCAGAAGGGACCTTTCCTAGCTCTGCTCACATCTGGCATTGCGATTCGATCCCTGTGAATTGAATACGTAGGTGGGAAACCACCACCTCCCATCTCTTGACCCTTACCCGGGGAAGGAGAGGGTTATGACCCCCCCCAGGGTCACGACCCATCAGGGGCAAGCCTATCCCACCAAAAGGTGGGACCTGCACAGGGCTCCCTGGCTGGGAATGACAATGGGACCTTCCTATCGAAGGGAGAGACCCCCCGTCCTATGAGGGGTCTTGTGTAAAGAACAACCTCAAAAAGATGCTACCTAGTGGTCAAGTCTTGAATGAGTGGCCATTTTGCTGCTGCACTCTGGGAAATGTAGTCATTTGAACCAAGGGTTTCATTCTGACACTTAGAGTTGTGGTTGAGTTTTTATTTATTTGTAGACACTTGTTCCTGTCTAAAACCTACAATTGTGGTTGAGTTTTATGTATTTGTTGAGACTGCAGACTGTCTAATACTTACAATTGTAGTTGCAAACATAAATACTTGTAAAATGTTTATGTGGAAGCACACTCATCTGCACCGCAATAGTAAAGAGCAGTCCCAGAAGAAACCTCACCTTGATGTAAAATGTCTGTGTGGAAGCACACTCATCTGCACCGCAATTGTAAAGTGTAGTCTCAG